>NC_041393.1:474197165-474229013 GCF_002162155.2 Triticum dicoccoides | reverse complement strand
CGTGGTGTTGCCACTGGATGAACAGGACCCCAATCAATCGAGCCAGTTGGGCGTGGATGAACAGGACCCCGTGGAGGGCTGGATGAACAGGACCCCATGGAGGGAAGGTTGAACAGTATCCGGTGGAGGGCTGGTTGAATAGTAGCCGGTGGAGGGCTGGATGGACAGTAGCCCATGGAGGGGTGGTTGAACAGGACCCCATGGAGAGGTCTGGTTGAATAGTAGCCGGTGGAGGAGCGCGCGGTGGAGGCTGGATGAATAGGAGCCCGTGGATGAACAGTCGCAGGTGGAGGCTGGAGGAGGTCGACGGTGGATGAACAGTTGCCCGTGGTGGCTGGAGGAGGTCGACGGTGGACATGAACAGTATCCCGTGGAGTCCCATTTTGTGGTACGCCACACCCCTCCTGATGAACAGGACCCCCGTTTCGACCTAGCGCTCCAAGACAAGTCCGTTTCCTCCGTTGCGGTACGCCACACCCCTTCCGATCAACAGGACCCCATTTCGACCGTAGGAGGTCCAACAGAAGTCCGTTTCCTCTGTTTTGTGGTACGCCAGACCCCTCCCGATGAACAGGATCCCGTTTCGACCGTGGCCAGTCGAACACAAGGCCGTTTCCTCCGTTCTACGGTACACCAGGCCTCGTTTCCATCGGTTGTTCCGTCCAAGCCCTCCCGATGAACACGACAACACATTTCATTCTGACCCAGCCGGTTGGCTCCCCATGAACACGACGACGACACAGTTTCTCCGTTCTGACCCAGCCATGTACACGAGCCCTGGCCGTACGTATGCGCGAGTAGGCATTCGAGACCTCGCCCGTATGTACGTACATGCTCGTATTTACTTTCTTGCACCCTGGCAGCTGTACATACGTGTACATGCTACGTGCGCGCCTCTACTACGATACGTGTGTGCCTCTACATCGACCAGTATCTACGTACACGTTCGCGACCAGAATGACAACGCTATGTACGCTTCAACCAGGTGGCTCCCGACTGTCAGGCACTTCTTTGTGTGCGAAGATGTAGCTAATGGGTCCCAGCAGTTAGGGGGCGAATCATTTTTTGTCCGTAATATGGATGCACTTCCTTGAGTGCGAATAAGTAGCTGGTGGGTCCTAGCAGTCACGGGGGAAATGTTTTTTCACGAAATACGGTGGCCCATCCGATGGGTCCCTGCTGTCAGGTGGAGGAATCATTATTTTCCGCGTAATAAGGAGGCACTTCCTTGCTACGGCCGTGGACCCAACTATCAGCCTCTCCACGTACAGTACTCTTCCGATGGAAGTCGTTCCTTGACCACGTTGACCACGCCGCGCCAAGAGCACCAGGGTGGTGGACGACGGCGAGGCCTAGGAAGGGGACGACGCGGAGCCAGGGAAGACGTGGCAGTGGATGCCCATGCGGAGAGGAGTACGAGGGTTCACTGGTTCGCCTTTGGTGTGAGGCTATTGTTGCCGCAGAATAACAGGGGGTGTGGGTGACTGGAGGGATGACCTGGCCAGCGGTGGGAGTAGTAGGGGGCGGTGAGGCCTCCGCGGCACCACAACCGGCCACGGGAGGCAGGAGCAGGCGGCACGACCGGCGCTGCTTTGGGCGGCTGGAGCAAGAGGACCAGAGGTTGAAGAAGCACTGCAGCCGTTGGATGGACATCATACGGTCACTGGAGCTAGAATCGTTCATATTGACTAAGTTGACAAAGCCCTCCATCCCCGTCAACTTAGTCGGCCCACAAGTCAGCCTCCCACTATGCTGGGTCCCAGCTAGCAGGGGGAGTATTCATTTTTTTTGTGCGTAATAAGGAGGCACTTCATTGTGTGCAAAGATATAGCTGGTGGGTCTGACCTGTCAGCGGGCGGAACAATTTTTTTGTGAAATATAGAGGCCCTTCCGGTGGGTCCCAGATGTCAGGTGAAGGAATCAATATTTTTTGCGTAATAAGGAGGCATTTCCTTGTGTGCGGCCGTGGACCCAGCTGTCAGCCTCTCCACGTACATTCCACGTCTGATGGAACTCGTTCCTTGACCATGTTGACCACGCCGCGCAAAGAGCACCAGGGCGGTGGACGACGGCGAGGCCTAGGAAGGAGATGATGCGGAGCCGGGGAAGACGTGGTAGTGGATGCCCACGCGGAGAGGAGTACGAGGGTTCACGGGTTCGCCTTTGGTGTGAGGCTGCCGTTGCCGCAAAATAACATGGGGTGTGGGTGAGTGGAGGGATGGCCTGGCCAGCGGTGGGAGTAGTAGGGGGTGGTGAGGCCCCCGCGGCAGCACAGCTAGCCATGGGAGGCAGGAGCAGGCGACACGGCCGGCGCTGCTTTGGGCGGCTGGAGCAAGAAGACCACAGGTTGAAGAAGCACGATGGTCGTTGGATGGACATCGTACGGTCACTGCTGATAGACTCGTTTATATTGACTAAGTTGACAAAACCCTTGGTACGCGTCAACTTAGTAGGCCCACAGTAAGCCTCCGAAATGGTGCGCCCCAGATGTCAGTGGGAGGAATCATTTTTTTCGCATAATAAGGAGGTAGTTGATTGCGTGCGTCCAGGCCAGCGGAGGGAGTACAGTGGGCCGGTGAAACCTGCGCGGCATCATAGCCACGATACAGAATCATGTGCAAGCGCGTGAACCGCGGCCGCGCGGTCGATCGAATGGTGCGTCACTGTGTCGCGCTCGAAGGACATCCATCGAACCTTTTTGTGTGTGTGAAAGCAATCCCCGAATATTACTCAAATTTTTTTCCTGGAAAAATTCTTGATGCTACAATATTTCCATATATTCGAATTTAGCTCCAGTTCGTGTTTATTTGGATTTGGATGTTTTAGGTGCGCCCTAGTTTTTTAATACTGATTTTGTCTGTGTGACTGAGAGAGAACGTGTGTATGTGTCCATATGTGTGTTGTGGCGGAAGGGTAATGTGGAGACGGTGTGCGTGTGATAGAGACATAGAGAGGTGTGAATCTGCAAATGATCATGCATGAGTGAGACATAGACAGATGCCGATACGTTGTGTATACATGAGAGAACGGTCTTCTATTTTACTTGTGTGTGTGTGTGAGAGAGAGAGAGGAGCATCTGTAACACAACAACCATCTCTCTCGATTCGTCTGTCCCTCGCAGGATTTCATGTAACACATGCATCAACGCACACATTTTGACACCCTCACTCGGCCCCTGCCCACCTCAAGGCCCGCACATCGCTCTCTATCTCGCACGCACAATCTCTTCGTGAAAACCCTATTTAGCATGTAGCTTTCCGTCACATACACACACATTTCTCTCCATAGGTTTGATTTCTCTCAATATCTGACACACACACACACACACACCCTCCCCCGAGCACACAATTCACCCCCCCTCTCTCTCCCGCACAAAATTACCAATCCCTCTCTCCCCCGCACAAAATTATCAATCCCTCAACCCACGAGATCCTTCCCCTCTCGTTGATGTTTTTCCAACTCTCTCATCAAACATGTTGTCTCTTCTCCTTCCACGTGTACAGAATCCGGATGCACACGCATCTCACGTATATTACATGTCTCCATCTTTCTCACAGACCTAACTTCTTCCTCTCTCTTTCTCTCTCTATCTCTCGTTGTCTCATTAGGTTTGTCTCCTACTCTCTTGTCCACATACATACAATCTTTCCCGCCCTATCTGCTCCATCTTTGCAAGCTCTCTCTACATATTTCATTCACATATTGGGATGTGTGAAAAATGTTGCTTTTATAATGGATGATGTAGAGTTATGGTTGGTTTTGGTGCATCCTACAAAGTAATAACTATCAAATGCATTTAGATTCTCATTTGACTGGGGTTATGTGAGTTTGAGCATATTGTGAAGTACTATAGACCTCGTATACATCTTGGAACTCAACAATGATTGTAACTATTGAATTGTATAGACCATGATTGTAACTGCATGTGAGTTTGAGCATCTTGGAATTCAACAATGATTGGCCTAATATATTTATTTCACAATTACAACAAATGATTAATTCACTACAAACTAAGAAAACAAATGTGTACTCCCTCCGTTTTTATTTAAGTCTGCGTATTAGCATTGGTCAAAGTCAAGTTTTGTAAACTCTCAGAAAGTTTATAACAAAAAATATTAACATATAATAACAAATAAATACCATTAGATTCATTATTGAATGTACTTTCACATCATACATATTTTTTATGGTAAATGTTTATATTTTTCTATAATCTTGGTCAAACTTTAGGAAGTTTGACTTCGGTCAAACCTAATATGCAGAGTTAATAAAAACGGAGGGAGTACTAGTAGTTACTAGTACTACTCGCTAGTTGCTTAGCCCAATCACCCAGTACGCCACACGGGGACTTTAGTGTCACAAAATTTTGAGGTCGGCAGGAAAATCTCCCGCGACCCTGATTCGAGAAGTGGAAAGTTACCATCATAGCCTTCGGAATAGGCCTACGGATGACGCTTGGTAGGGGGTTGTTTTCGTAACTTCAGGTTCACCCTACCCAGCCAGCCCCACCCCGGCACCCAGAGTAGTATACTTGAATACTCCCCATTTTCTATCCCCACCGCAAAATAGACTTCTCCACGGCATCGCAACCTTCGTGCTCCTCCCCTTCTACATTGGCGCACTCGTACACCGCAGCGCATCTGCCTCATCGACGACCTCGTACGCCTCACTGGAGCCGGTCCACCGTTGTCGTCATACACAGAGCCTCTTCCCCGGCACCATCTTCCACGATCTCGGATCTGCTTCCCAGAAGATGACACCAAGCGCAGAAGCACCACATTCGTGGACAATGAACTAACTCCCGTTGCCGACCATGATGCACAGAGGCCGCCGCGACCATTGTTCTCCTTGTCGATTGGTAATGTGTGTATTAAATCACTTAGCAGTACATGTCCAGTTCCAATTTTGTTCATACCTACCATTCAAATTTCCTGGTTGCTATTGTTCCCGTAAAAGTAATTGGTTATAGCCTCCATTGTCCAACAGAATATCAGCTTCTAATTGTGCATCCCTCCTATATCGCACTGTGCTTGGGTAGGTTCTTCATCTGCAACCAGTAGTGTGGCAAATGATGGAAAGTTTTTCAGAACTAGCAAGATGCCCACGCGTTGCACGCATCAAGATGCGTTTGTATGAGTAGTTTATCTTGTGGGAGAAAAGGATGAATGAGGGAAGGCCTTATTTGCAAATTTGGAGACGGGTATGGGTAGCTTTCTGCAAAATTATCATAGTTTCCTTCCTATCCGTCGGATATAAATCAAACGACCTATATTGCAGGATGGCAGGCACACCATCATCACCAACTCTATTTTTTTATAAAAAAGTTAGAGAGTAGAGTAGTAGAGATAAATATTAAATATAAAATAAATATAACAGTAGAGAAGAGAGTACAGATAGCAGGGACGTCGGGAAAGGATCGCGCTCGCTAGTCTTGGCGCGCGGCGTCCGACGCGCTTTATAAAATCCAACGCCCTCCCACTGCTGTGCCTTGCCACCGCTCTCTCCCCACTCTGTGCGTCGCCACCACTCTCTCCCCACTCTTTCTCGCCTCGCCGCCGCTGCACCACCATGCCGCTGCGTCGCCGGGAAACTTTGGGATACCGTGGCGTCCGCGCGCGCCCCTCCGGCGGCTTCTCGGCCGAGATCCGGTTCTGCGGGATGCACCCGGGCCTCAGCAATTTCGACACCGCCAACGAGGCCGCCCGCGTGTACGACGCGGCGGCGTGGCGCCTTCGGTGGCCTCATAGAACATTGAACTTCCCCAACATGCCGACGTGGGAGCGGGCGCAGGAGCTCGCGCCTCTACCGCGGCTTATCACTGACGAGGATCGTCGCGACAACCAGAGGCGGGAGCACCGTCTCAGCATCGCTGAGATGGATGAGGAAGCCATGGCGTTGTGGCGCCAACTAAAAGTGCAACTATCCCTAGGTGGTTTTGGTAATTCATAACAACATATAGCTCATTGAGCTAATGCTATTCCAAGAATATTATTTCAAGAAAGCTCAATGAATGGCATGGCATGGATGATGAAAGTGGACCCCTCAAAATATCAAGGACAAAGGATTGGCTCAAGCTCAAAAGCTCAAGACTCTTCATTTTACATTTTAGTGATCCAAGATCACATTGAGTCTATAGGAAAAGCCAATACTATCAAGGAGGAATGAGGTGTTGCTTAATGAGCCTCTTGCTTCAAGTGCTTAGTGATATGCTCCAAATACCCTCAACTACTTTCTCACATCCTCATATGACCTAATCCTAAAGACAAAATCGGTCACACCGATTCTTTCTATCCGGCGCCACCGAGTTCATATGTCATAGCCACTGCCACAAACCCTAGGCAAATTGGTCTCACCGATAGGGATCTCGATCTCACCGAGATGGGATTGTAATCTCTCTGTTTCCCTTCGTAACGTTTCGGTCTAACCAAAGTGAGCGATCGGTCCCACCGAGATTGCAATGTAAACTCTCTCTTTCCCTTTTGTAACATTTCGGTCTCACCAAAAAGAGCAAATCGGTCCCACCGAGTTTACCTGACCAACTCTCTGGTTAGCTAATTACCAAAATCGGTCTCACCGAGTTTGTGTAATCGGTCTCACCGAGATTACGTTATGCCCTAACCCTAACCATATCGGTCCTACCGAGTTGCATGTCGGTCCCACCGAAAACCCTAACGGTCACTAGGTTTACTAAATCGGTCTGACTGAGTTTGTTGATTCGGTCCCACCAAGTTTGGTAAATTGAGTGTAACGGTTAGATTTTGTGTGGAGGCTATATATACCCCTCCACCTCCTCTTCATTCGTGGGGAGAGCCATCAGAACAAACCTACACTTCCAACTTACCATTTCTGAGAGAGAACCACCTGCTCATGTGTTGAGGCCAAGATATTCCATTCCTACCATATGAATCTTGATCTCTAGCCTTCCCCAAGTTGCTTTCCACTCAAATCTTCTTTCCACCAGATCCAAATCCTATGAGAGAGAGTTGAGTGTTGGGGAGACTATCATTTGAAGCACAAGAGCAAGGAGTTCATCATCAACACACCATTTGTTACTTCTTGGAGAGTGGTGTCTCCTAGATTGGCTAGGTGTCACTTGGGAGCCTCCGACAAGATTGTGGAGTTGAACCAAGAAGTTTGTAAGGGCAAGGAGATTGCCTACTTCGTGAAGATCTACCACTAGTGAGGCAAGTCCTTCGTGGGCGACGGCCATGGTGGGATAGACAAGGTTGCTTCTTCGTGGACCCTTCGTGGGTGGAGCCCTCCGTGGACTCACGCAACTGTTACCCTTCGTGGGTTGAAGTCTCCATCAACATGGATGTATGATAGCACCACCTATCGGAACCACGACAAAAACATCCGTGTCTCCAATTGCGTTTGAATCCTCTAAACCCTTCCCTTTACTTTCTTGCAAGTTGCATGCTTTAATTTCCGCTGCCTATATACTCTTTGCATGCTTGCTTGATTTGTGTGATGATTGCTTGACTTGTCCAAAGATTGCTAAAATCTGCCAAACTCTAAAATTGGGAAAAGGTTAAGTTTTTAATTGGTCAAGTAGTCTAATCACCCCCCTCTAGACATACTTCAAGGTCCTACACCAACGCTTCCCGCAGGACATCATCAACGAGCGCGAGTTGTACGTGCAAAGGAGGGCGGAGAGGGAGAAGAGGAGGGTGGAGCGAGCCGCCTATCGCAAGGACAAGCATACGCGAAAAGCGGACGCTCAATTCAACATGAGGCTAGGAGCAACGTTGCCCTGGGAATCCAACGACGATCAGTATCTTCACGCCTACATTGAGACGTCGGAGGAGGACATCACCAAGGAGGAGTCGGACGATGAGGAGTACTTGAACTATCTATTTCTTATCTATCTATGATATATCTATGCTGAGAACTATCATCTACTCTCTAGTCTCTACTCTCTATCTCTACTTCTCAATCTCAGCACTGTAAACGCTTTTTTAAAGCGCCACGCGTTGCTCTTCTGTTGGAGATGCTCTAACATGGCAGACGAGTGCTTTAATGTTGCCTACAAGATGCGTAAGTATTACTAGTAGTATATTTTTCTTGCCATGTTGAGATTTTAAAACCACGAGTGCGAACATGCAGAGGAGCAATGAAGACCAAACATGGGCTATCGGGGACATCTTCAAGGAGCATGGCAAGTTCAAGAGGAGCAGCCCGAACCTGTAAAACGAGCTTTGGTAAGTAACACCCTTTCAATTACTTTCGTTTAGCCTCGTGTTCTTCGATGTGTAAATGTTGTAGTTTCTGTTTCTCTTAGCCTTGTGTTCTTCGATGTGTAATAAGAAGAGTCTTAATCGTCCTAATGCATTCGTTTTTAGCTTGATGTAGGAAGTGGGTGTTCTCAACTTGTAGTCCATTTTTATATTTTTCCTTTTGAATTCACTTCTCCGAGTCATGTTTATCTGGCTTCTACTAAATGGATCTGGGTTGCTCTGAGTATTGATCTAAAAAAGAAGTAACTTCATGTCAGGATGCAGTTCCTACAAGGAGGGAAGTATGGTTAACCTCGAGATCATGTTTCCAAATGAGGCTGGATTACACACAAGGTGCCAATTCCCTAATGATGTTGGATTAGACACAAGGTGCAAATTCCCAGATGATGCTGGATTACACACAAGCCAGGTGGAGTCATCAGCTATTCGTGTTCTCGTGGCTCTATTAAAGGCTGAAAGAAAGCGTGCAGCAGCCCTTGAGAATGTAGCTGAGTTCCCGAAGAAGCGAAAAGAGCAATCGGATGCTCTCTTCACCCAAGCCAAAGAAGAGATGAAAGAAGCCAGAAATAAGCTAGCAGAGGCACAGCAGGCTAGGCATCTCCTGCTTTCTAAAACTGTTGTCAATGCAAAATTTCCTTCATAATAGCTAGGTTCAAATGTTTATCCAGTCAGCATGCCTATTGTGATGTCCGTGCATCTACTGATGTGGCACAAAATAAAAAAAAATTGGGTCATGTAATAACAACAATTAATTTCCAAACCACAACAGACGAAGCATTGGACATGGTATAGTTCACGCACAAGCCCGACATTCGAAATTCAACTTCCACATCAAACTCATGTTCACATATATCTGCATATTCATAGATAATGTCCACAACCATGATTCACTTCAAAGCCAAAAAAGTGTGAGGAGAGTTATAAATAAAGAAAAACCACTAGTTCCTGCTACCAGTGCAAGCACAACAAGTCAGAACCATGCGTAATTAATTATATTTTGGTCATTTTTTGTGTTCTAAAATGTCGGCCGGCTCGTGGAAGGACGTGTTGCCGGCACATGCTTGGGTTCAATGGAGGCAGGCGGGGCAGTCTGAAGCTGGTTGCATGCGGCGAGGAGGCGTGTTCAGCCGGGCCTGCAGCGAGTGGGGCCCTTTTGGCCGGCGCGCCGGTTCAATGCATGTGCTATGAGAGGTCGCATCCGTGTCAAAGCAATCACTCCCTCTAGTCCTTTTTTGTTTGGGTATAACAAAATCTCGTTTTCCATTCACATTTTACAAGTAAAATTCGTGGACAAACTTTGACCCAAAATACGATGGGGACTAGTAAACCAGAACAGAGGTAGTAGTTTTTTTTATCAAAGAAGGGTTTCCCCCTTCCATTTTTCATTACTAAAAACCAACATCTAAGCCATAGTATTTGCCCTAGAACTACCAGGTTCAACATCTGGCAACATAAACCCATCAACCATATGCCAACGAGGTAGTAGTTATGAATTCCATTTTCACTCAATACCAATCGTTCTAAAAACTACTTAGTACTTATAACGCGCCATTGAAAATTGGAACTCTTACCCTGCTAAAAAATGATATTTTAAACGTGGCTACTCGATCTGTGGCAACTGGTGAGCCACCGCCTCCAAGTCGTTCACCTGTGGTCCCGACCATCATCTCCTACGGATCAAATTATCATGCGAGCTGACTATTCCTACAAAGGTGCGCTCCACCACGTACCCGATACCCGCGCATGCAGCAATCGTGCACCTAGGGTTTTAGGGTTTATTTGTTAACGGTGCCTTTACGTAACTCTCATGTGTGCGAGACAGCGAGAGACCGACTGTGTGCGTGCGCCTCTTCTCTTCGTATATGTACTCCACCGTTTGTTTGGTGTCCAAAAAATTATACAGTGGTAACACTACTAGCAATGTGCCAATGCGTTGCCACACAATCAAAGTAGATTAATACATATTCACCGATTTGATAGAAAAAAGAGTCTAGTTTTGAAATATGTATATCACTAAAAATATGTTATGTTTAACTCAAAATATATTCCTTTGGCGGTTTTGATGAGATAAGGGAGGAATGTTGTTGGTTTCAAGATTAGAGAAGTGGTATATGTCTAATTTCTACTCTTACTAGCAAGATGCCCGTGCGTTGCATGGAACATCAAGATCTTGTGGGAGAAAAGGATGAATGAGGGAAGGTCTTATCTGTAAATGTGGAGACGAGTGCGGGTAAATTGCCATAGTTTCCTTCCTATCCGTTAGATATAGATCGGATGACCTATATTGCAGGATGGCAGGCACACCATCATCACCGACTATGATTTTTATAAGAGTAGAGATAAAAACAGAGTTGGTGATGATGGTGTGCATGCCATCCTGCAATATAGGCCATCCGATTAATATCTGACGGATAGGAAGGAAACTATGGCAATTTTGCAAAAAGATACCCACACCCCTCTCCACATTTGCAAATAAGGCCTTCCCTCGTTCATCCTTTTCTCCCACAAGATAAACTACTCATAAAAATGCATCTTGATGTTCCGTGCAACGCATGGGCATCTTGCTAGTTGTTGCAAAAAGCCCATGTGTGTGAGAGAGGGAGAGAGGAGGAGGACGGAGTGCATGTGTGACAAAGACACAAAGAGTGTGTGTGCGAGAGGTATCAGCTTAAAATGAGGCGATAGTGTGTGTGTGCACGATCGAGAGGGCGTGTCTCAAGAAGGGAAGAAAAATCTACATAGATACAAGGAGCGCGAGGGAGACATGTATGCGATAGTGTAAGCACGAGTGTGCGGGTGTATAAACCTATTTAGAGGCTAGTCGATAAATGTTTGTAAGAGAAATACGAATCGGGGGTGCGAAAGTAAGAGTTTTGTGAGAGAGAGAGATGGTAGTCGGGAAGGGGAGTGGAAGAAGGAGTTGTGTGTGTGTGAGAGAGAGAGAGGGGGGGGTTTGTCTGATCGGTAAACAAATGAATAATGTCAGTTTTATGACCGGGATGGAGACGGAAAGGGGACCACAACAAATGTTGTGTCTGCAGGAGAGAGTAATTTTAGTGGTATGAGTCATATCTAGAGACATATAGGGTGTGTGAGAGAACCCCATAGATAGAAAGACAAAGTGAAAGATGAGTGAGACTATGTGTGTGGCGGTGAAAAAGAAAGCTTAGGTACCTAGTGATACCAGAGAACGGTAGAGACGTGAGATAATGAAAACCGTGTAATGTATAATGATAGGGAGAGTGTGACACTTCTCAAGGGAGACGTCGAGAGACCATGTTTGCAAAGATAGGAGAAACATGAAGTGGGCGTGCGGGTGAGCTGGATAAAAGAGAGTGATAGCTACATGAAGGAGCATGCATGCGAGAGACATGGGCGTGAAAGGAGTCAACATAAAAGGGATTCAAATATTTGAATTCGAGATGATGATACATGTAATTCATACCCGAACCAAAATTGATCTATCAAACATGCATACTCATATGAATTCACGCGCATCTATGCTATTTAATATGTAGATATTACTGATCCATACATTTTAGTAGAACATAATTTGGTTTAAATTTTTTGAATTCAACCTTATGATTTTGAGATCATTGTATTTATAAATCATATTATACATATAAAGGAGCAGAATTCTTTGTTGTGCTTTTGAAAGTATATATAAAAAATAATGTATATAGAATTTTATTCCAATTGAAAATGGATCCTGCCTGAACAAAAATAGAATAGAAACTGGATTCGAATTGAGTTGGCACGGTAAACGTGCACTCTTGCTCTTTGAAAAATTTGAACGAAGCAGGGAAAGTCACAGTAACCGCCCGAAACCAACATCTGCGAGAAGGAAATTGCTGCCTATCCTTGACACGCAAATCCTATCGACTCGATTTCTATAGGTTTCGATAGGGGTAGGTTTGTAATTTCACTCAAATGAGATATAACCGCCTCTCGCTCGGATTCATACACGGTGGGCGCCAAAACACAGTGTCTCCTCGGCCGAAATCGACTCCCTCCCTGATTCATACACGGTGGGCACCAAAAACAAACTCTCATCAGTAAATATTTGGTGTATGCGAGATTACCGTCCTATCCCCAACCGACTAATATTGTTGTGATGTAGGAAATTTGAAACGGGGCCTAAGTTTGTAAATTTCCTCGCATTTGAGACAAGGGCGCCCTGAAGACATGGTTCCCCCTTCCTCTCTCCCTCCATTTCCCCATTCGTACTCCGTGGGCGCCAAAACACCCTCTCCACCCCGGCCTCCTCCGTCCGCCACCCCATCCACCGCCGTCCTCCTCCACCATGTCGGAGCTGATACCCTGACGCCATCGTCCATTACAAGAGATCGACCTCTCTCATCCACGGCTTCGGACCAGGATCCTTGCATCCCGTCCTCTCGCTTCATCCCCGCCGTCGTCCACCTTGTCGGCGCTGCTCCTACGACCGTCTCGTCCACCGTGCCCCGCCACCACCGTCTACCCTCCTAGATCTGCTTCCACGCCACCGACAGCCATCGCTACTGTAGCACCGTCAAATTCTCAGCAGATGCATACATGGCGCCGCAACAGAGGCGGTACTCTTTCGTATCTGCTCAACTAATTTATCACAGCAAGAAAATAGATCACCACTGCTTTACTCTCATTTCTTGTCCATCACTTACAAGCTAGTTGAAAGCAAACATTGGTTGCAAAGTTGCCTTTTCCGGTTTGCACCTTCAGATCCGCCATGACACGCTCAACACTATACTCACAATGCTTATGGATTTCCCCTTTTATATTCCACACTAGTTAAATGACAGTAGACTAAATTTCAAAATTTGGCCAGTCAATTTTTCAGAGCTCGCCGGAGTTCACCGGTGCAAAAGAAAGGGCTCGGGTGGGGACGGTGGTTGTGGGGGCGGTGGTGGAGCCTCGCCGAACGAAGAAAATCGACACGGGTGGGGCCGGGGTGGGGGATGGGGGTGGCGGAGGAACACAGGCGATGGGGGCCGGTGGTCCGGCCGGTGGCCCGTGCGGTGTTCTGTATGGGAAGAATCAGAGACGAGGAAGAAGAAGGGTTAGGAGACATAGGATCTTCATCCAACCACCTGAAATGGTCGACTGACCCAAATGACAAAAGTCACGCGACTTGCATGCAGACATGCCTTTATATTCAGTACCATCATCGTACCTGCTTAGCACTGCTCCTGAATCCATCAAGCTAAACAGCGTGCCACTCATAATTCCAAACTTGTTGCTCAAATACGAATCTGATATGATGTTGATATTATTAAAATAGATAGCATTTAATTGGTCAGCTAATGTTCCTACTTTACTTTCGAAAAGCATGTGCACCACATATAGAGAGACAGTAGGGAGTTGCATTCTTAATGCGCTCTGGTTCATCATGTGTGGGCACTGCGCAACGAACATTTTATTATCCAAAATATGCTTGCTCTTCTTTAGCATGTTCCTCTCTCCGTTCCTAAATACAAGTCTTTGTATAGATTCCACCATGGACTACATATGGAGCAAAATGAGTGAATCTACACTCTAAAATGTATCTGTATACATCTGTATGTGATCCATAGTGGAAACTTCTACAAAGACTTATATTTTGGAACGGAGGGAGTATGATAGTAGTACAGTATGTTCCTTGTAGTGAAGATGAGCAGGGACATTTGCAGTGTAGAGGTCTATATGGTCGATTGTGATGGACACTTTGAACTCTTCGGGCCTCTTTGATTCATAGGATTGTGTAAACATAGGAATAGGATTTGTAGTGCCCTGCCCACTTGAATCCTATAAGAATAGCAAGGAAATGCGGGGAGCTGTGTCGCCTCTGAGAGTTACACTGATATTAACAGTACCGCACCTTCAGTTGAAGAGAGCTGGTATCCGAAGCCTTTCTAGCCGTACCGGCAATACTAGCACAAATATTCTAGTAAGTTCCACTTTGTTTATTTTACTTGGATGCTTACAGTTTTCTCGTTATATCTACACTATGATCTGTGTAGCTGCTTTGTGTCGCACTAGCAGCAGACCACTCTTGAAGCTAAACACACCAATCATAAGTCCAAAGCTTACTTCTTCAAATACGAATTGTGATATGATATTGATATTAGTTAAGAGACACACATTTAATTGGTCAGGTAATGCTCCCACTTGATTTTCCAAATGCATGTGGCCACATATAGAGAGACAGGATGGAATTGCATTTCTTTCGGCGCTGTGATTCATCATGAGTGGGCAACCAACATTGTATGCAATGAAGCAGAACCTCAAGAATATGCTTCCTCTTCTGTTCTTTAACATGTTACTCTTTTATTATTCTGAATTTAGTACGTACAGTATGTTCCTTGTCAGGAAGGGGAGCAGGGACATCTACAGTCAATAGCTGATAGAGCTGGCCTGTACGTGATTGATAGGCTTTCAATTACTAGCAGCAATACAACACCATATTTTCCAGCCAGTTCCACTTTCCCGATTTATATATCGTGGTTATGGTGTATCCCTTTTATGTACACTATGATCTGCCTAGCTGTTGTGTGCTCTTGTTATCATGGTTTGGCAATAAACTCTCTATACAATATATTATGAACCTATCATCTGCCAACTATCCTGACTTCTGGAGCCTATTTTTTGTGTACTTGTGCCAGATTATATTAATGCACACACCATATTACAGCACACATGAGCTCTCTCATCAGAATCCAGTGATAGCACACAAGGGTTTACAGGGGCGCCCCTATATTAGAATACCCTCTGCATTACAAAGATAATCTCACTACTATTTATGTTTTCATGGTTCTCAGATATTATAGGTAATTACAATGAATATCAGAATCCGTGCATCAGAAGAATATTATAGAACACTGCAATGACTTACAAAATTGGCACTAAGGCATTGAGTGCCATTCTGGATGTAATGAAACTCATGTGCTCCCCACCTATAGATTTAGAATATGATCCTAATGACTATTCTAACCTCAAGGAGTCAAACGCAGATGGCCTGTCCTGCTCACCCATGAAGGTGCATGTTCTAATTTCGCAAGGTTTTATTGATTGCGCGTATCTTGCATATGTTGTCTTGCATTTCTTCTACTTTGTTGCACCGCCATCTGCTTAGTTTACTCATCATATATGTCGAGATGCCATGCCCATCCATTATCAATACATATTCCATCTGTCATCATACCATGTTTTTCCACTCAAATGTTGTTCTTGTGCATCAGAAATGAAAAAGGAAGAGGGTGATTGCTGAACCTAAAGGAGCACCAGCAAAGTCCTTGAAAAACGTGGTGGTGCCGGAGAAATCGGACAGCACCCCACTTATATTGGTTGTACAACCAGGGACACAAAACGTAGGACCGACTCCAGCAGACTGTACCCATACTTCATTGGCCACACCACTAGCCCCACCACACAGGACCTGCACTCTAGCAAAAGGTATGCCAATTTCAGTTGCCATAGCACCAGCCGTACCACAGAAAAATCCCACTCCAGCAAAAAGTACAGCAAGTCCACCGGCTAAAGACCTATCCCAACTGCAGAGACGGCCAATTCCTACAGATTGGAACCCCATTCCAGTTATTCCCAGTTTAAAAGACAATGCTTTCAATGTTGTTAGGGACTACATGCATATATTCTCATCATGGGAAGATTATAGTGAAGACAAACACCATTTTCACATCTTCTTGTCCCAGTTACATGTAAGTGCTATTATTCATGGTGATTATTTTCCTATTTTCTGCTGATTGAATACATTAATGATTTACATTACATTGTTGTAAGTAGGCGAGGTTCAATCTAGATAGTCATGGCGAGCAAAGCTTGCTTGCGCTTTTCAAGGAAGCATTGCAGCAGTATCGGTGTTACCTGAGGAAATCACACTTTGATGGCAAGTCTACAAACAAATTTTCGATGAAGTCTCCTGTGCTAAATTTAGAAGACATTGAATGGAAAAACCTTATTATGCACCGGTCTCGTTCCTAGGATGAGGCACTGTCTATGATATCACATGACAATTTGAACTTCTACTTTTCCGCATCTGCCTTATGGATCTTTTTTGCAGGAAATGCTCGAAAAAGAATTCCGGTTTGAAAAGAACGGCAGGATATCGCAAATACGCTGTCCACTACTTTGCTCTTGTTAGTACCTGTTGTCCAGTATCACTGTACTTGCATACATACCTGGTTCATTATGTGACAGCAATATGCATGATAGCTTGCTTATCAATTGTTCACACCAAATTATCTGATCTGTATGAATGGTTACATTAGTGTAGAATATATCCAATGCCAATGAATTTTTTTAGCTCTGCATTGTTCTTGTAAGTACCGGCTATCCTTTATTAGTGTACTTATATTGATAGGTAGTTGTTCATGTACCATCACTCTGCAGCTTATTTTCCTTTGCCCTCCATTTTCTACACATCAGATCTATATTTACTCTTACCATAAGGTTGGATAACACCGATGGTACTGAAGAAGTTTAGCTCTGCATTGCTCTTGGTTGTACCTTTTTCCTGTATCGCTGTACTTACATTTATAGCTACTTGGTTATGTAGCATCAACCTTCATCTTATCTTAAATATTCTCCATTTTTCTTATATTATCACATCTATATTTACTCTTAACAAAATGTAGATAAAGATAATGCTTATGAAGAAGATTTTGTGGTAAACTTCTTGAATTGCCCCCCCCCCCCATCAGCATGGTCCAGGGCTTTATAGAGCCTGTCTTCACCTATAATGTAAGTTTGTCCTTCTCAAGCCTTCAAACTTTGTTGTGTATATTTGGTCAGGCATGACTGCAACAGCTGTTTACTTTTGGTGTTTTCATCAAAATGCATGTTTAAAGTTTATTATGTAGTTCATAAACAAAAGATTTTCCTTCTCAATTTAAGTTTTCAGTTGTACAACCAAGTTCCTTCTTCATACCATGTAAATTAAACTATACAGAGCAAGCGATCTTCTTTTGCACTGCATGTATGCTTCTGTTATTGATCTGTAATCCAGTGGTGTGGTGAACCTACCCACTACAGCACAATGTCAAATTCTGCAATGTCTTAACTATGAACAATGTCATATCATTCTACTATTATTTAAACCGTCTATTTATTTGCCAATCTGAAATCGGATAAAATGACAGCACACTAACCATTGATACTTATGAGTTCTTGATCTATAATCCAGTGGTGTCGTGAAGCTGCCAACTCCTTCACAATGTCATTTCCTGCCATGTCTTGACCTGAACAATACCATATTGTGTTAATGCTATTTTAAACTGTGTCACTTTATTCGTTAGTAAGAAATGTGATGAATTGTCAGCACTGATACTTATATGTGCAAAACATGTCATCTGTCTACTTGTTTATCTTTCAGAGTGAGGAGGATATAAGTGTCAAACAAGCGCAGTCTCATAAGCTTGCTCAGCTGCTTGCGCTGCAGCTCCCGAGTAGGGCTAACCTTTCTTGAACTCTATTGAAGTGCTGTTGGTTTTGTATATTATTTTGTCAGCATGTTTATTTGCACTGGTGGCGATCTTTGATGCCTAGTGTATGTAATCTGTTGTCTGCTTGTGCTTTATTATCATAGTGGCGAACATTGATGCCCAGTGAATGTAATATGCTATAATTTCTTTATTGTATTGTCGCATTTTATTATTATGAAATATGGCAAATGGATGTCAAAACTGCATTCCTGAATGGATTTCTAGAAGAAGAGTTGTATATGGTGCAACCAGAAGGTTTTGTCGATCCAAAAGGTGCTAACAAAGTGTGCAAGCTCCAGCGATCCATTTATGGACTGGTGCAAGCCTCTCGGAGTTGGAATAAACTCTTTGATAGTGTGATCAAAGCATATGGTTTTATACAGACTTTTGGAGAAGCCTGTATTTATAAGAAAGTGAGTGGGAGCTCTGTAGCATTTCTGATATTATATTAGACGACATATTGTTGATTGGAAATGATATAGAATTTCTGGATAGCATAAAAGGATACTTGAATAAAAGTTTTTCAATGAAAGACCTCGGTGAAGCTGCTTATATATTGGGCATCAAGATCTATAGAGATAGATCAAGATGCTTAATTGGACTTTCACAAAGCACATACCTTGATAAAGTTTTGAAAAAGTTCAAAATGGATCAAGCAAAGAAAGGGTTCTTGCCTGTATTACAAGGTGTAAATTTGAGTCAGACTCAATGCCCGACCACTTCAGAAGATAGAGAGAAAATGAAAGATGTTTCCTATGCTTCAGCCATAGGCTCTATCATGTATAAAATGTTGTATACCAGACCTGATGTATGCTTAGCAATAAGTTTAGCAGGGAGGTACCAAAGTAATCCAGGAGTGGATCACTAGACAGCGGTCAAGAATATCCTGAAATACCTGAAAAGGACTAAGGATATGTTTCTCATTTATGGAGGTGACAAAGAGCTAGTCGTAAATGGTTACGTCGATGCAAGCTTTGACACTGATCCAGACGATTCTAAATCGCAAACCGGATATGTGTTTATATTGAACGGTGGAGCTGTCAGTTGGTGCAGTTCTAAAGAAAGCGTCGTGGCAGGATATACATGTGAAGCGGATACATAGCTGCTTCAGAAGCAGCAAATGAAGGAGTCTGGATGAAGGAGTTCATATCTGATCTAGGGGTCAT
Organism: Triticum dicoccoides; assembly: GCF_002162155.2. Taxonomy (NCBI): domain Eukaryota; kingdom Viridiplantae; phylum Streptophyta; class Magnoliopsida; order Poales; family Poaceae; genus Triticum; species Triticum dicoccoides. Next base: position 474,210,137 of record NC_041393.1, on the reverse strand, counting down.
ACCTAGTGCATCGGGACCAATGAAAATCTTCTGTGACAAAACTGGTGCAATTGCCTTGGCAAAGGAATCCAGATTTCACAAGAGGACCAAGCACATCAAGAGACGCTACAATTCCATTCGGGACCAAGTCCAGGTGGGAGACATAGAGATTTGCAAGATACATACAGATCTGAATGTTGCAGACCCATTAACTAAGCCTCTTCCACGAGCAAAACATGATCAGCACCAAGGCTCCATGGGTGTTAGAATCATTACTGTGCAATCTAGATTATTGACTCTAGTGCAAGTGGGAGACTGAAGGAAATATGCCCTAGAGGCAATAATAAAGTGATTATTTATTTCCTTATATCATGATAAATGTTTATTATTCATGCTAGAATTGTATTAACCGGAAACATAATACATGTGTGAATACATAGACAAACATAGTGTCACTAGTATGCCTCTACTTGACTAGCTCGTTGATCAAAGTAGGAGAGGGGAAGAAGGGGAGAGAGAAGAGGAAGGAAAGGTGGGAGTAGGACTCCTCCAGGGCGCGCCTCCTCCTGGCCGGCTGCCCCCTCCCTCTTTGTCCTTTATATACGGGGGCCGGGGGGCACCTCTAGACACAACAATTGATCCTTGAGATCTATTAGCCGTCTGCGGTGCCCCCCTCCACCATATTCCACCTCAGTAATATCGTAACGGTGCTTAGGCGAAGCCTTGCGTCGGTAGAACATCATCATCGTCACCACGCCATCGTGCTGACGGAACTCTCCCTAGAAGCTCGGCTGGATCGGAGTTCGAGGGACGTCATCGAGCTGAACGTGTGCTGAACTCGGAGGTGCCGTGCGTTCGGTACTTGATCGGTCGGATCATGAAGACGTACGACCACATCAACCGTGTTGTGCTAACGCTTCCGCTTTCGGTCTACGAGGGTACGTGGACAATACTATCCCCTCTCGTTGCTATGCATCACCATGATCTTGCGTGTGCGTAGGAATTTTTTTGAAATTACTACGTTCCCGAACAGTTGGATGAACAGGACCCCGTGGTAGTAGGCCGTTGTCGCTGGATGAACAGGACCCCGAGGAGGCCGCCGCACCCCAGCTGGTTGGGGGTGGATGAAAAGGACCCCGTGGAGGCTCTATGAACCGCAGCCGATGGAGGCTAGATGATCAGTAGCCGTGGATGAACAGTAGCCCGTGGAGGCTGGAGGAGGTCGACGGTGGATGAATAGTAGCCCATGGAGGCTGGAGCGAGGCAGTAGACGGTGGATGAAAAGGACCCCGTTTCACCGTAGGCGCTCCAACACAAGTCTGTTTCCTCCATTTTGTGGTACACCACACCCCTCCCGATCAATAGGACCCCGTTTCCATCGTAGGCACTCGAACATAAGTCTGTTTCCTCCATTTTGCAGTACGCCAGACCCTTCCCGATGAACAAGACCCCGTGATACGTCTCCAACGTATCTATAATTTTTTATTGTTCCATGCTATTATATTACCTGCTTTGAATGATTATGGGCTTTATTATACACTTTTATATTACTTTTGGGACTAACCTATTAACTGGAGGCCCAGCCCATATTGCTGTTTTATTGCCTGTTTCAGTATTTCGAAGAAAAGGAATATCAAACGGAGTCCAAACGGAATGAAACCTTCGGCATCGTGATTTTTTGGAAGAATATCATCCTGGAGGCTTGGAGATAAAGTCAGAAGACCCTCGAGGAGCCCAGGAGATAGGGGGCGCGCCCCCCCTACAGGGCGCGGCCCCCTGTCTCGTGGGCCCCTCGAGCACCTCCCGACCGACTTCTTTCGCCTATATATTCCCTCGTACCCTAAAAACATTGAATATCAAGATAGATCGGGAGTTCCGCCGCTGCAAGCCTCTGTAGCCACCAAAAACCTCTCAGGAGCCCGTTCCGGCACCCTGCCGGAGGGGGAACCCATCACCGGTGGCCATCTTCATCATCCCGGCGCTCTCCATGACGAGGAGGGAGTAGTTCACCCTAGGGGCTGAGGGTATGTACCAGTAGCTATGTGTTTGATCTCTCTCCCTCGTGTTCTCTCTCATGTTCCCTCTATGGCACAATCTTGAATAAAGTATCCCGAGCTTTGCTATTGTAGTTGGATCTTATGATGTTTCTCCTCCTCTACGCTCTTGTGATGAATTGAGTTTCCTCTTTGAAGTTATCTTATCGGATTGAGTCTTTTATGAGAACACTTGATGTATGTCTTGCCATGCTTATCTGTGGTGACAATGGGATCTCATGTGCCACTTGATGTATGTTTTGGTGACCAACTTGCAGGTTCCGCCCATGAACCTATGCATAGGGGTTGGCACACGTTCTTGACTCTCCGGTAGAGACTTTGGGTCACTCTTTGAAGTACTTTGTGTTGGTTGGATGAATCTGAGATTGTGTGATGCATATCGTATAATCATGCCCATGGATACTTGAGGTGACAATGGAGTATCTAGGTGACATTAGGGTTTTGGTTGATTTGTGTCTTAAGGTGTTATTCTAGTATGAACTCTTTAATAGATCGATCCGAAAGAATAACTTTGAGGTGGTTTCGTACCCTACCATAATCTCTACATTTGTTCTCCGCTATTAGTGGCTTTGGAGTGACTCTTTGTTGCATGTTGAGGGCTTTTTATATGATCTATCTATGTTATTATTGTTGAGAGAACTTGCACTAGTGAAAGTATGAACCCTAGGCCTTGTTTCCTATCATTGCAATACCGTTTACGCTCACTTTTATCGCTTGCTACCTTGCTGTTTTTATTATTTCAGATTACAAATACCTTTATCTACTATCCATTTTGCACTTGTATCTTCATCTCTTCGCCGAACTAGTGCACCTATACAATTTACCATTGTATTGATCTGTTGGGGACACAAGAGACTCTTGTTATTTGGTTGCAGGGTTGTTTGAGAGAGACCATCTTCATCCTACGCCTCCTACGGATTGATAAACCTTAGGTCATCCACTTGAGGGAAATTTGCTACTGTCCTACAAACCTGTGCACTTGCAGGCCCAATAACGTCTACAAGAAGAAGGTTGTGTAGTAGACATCAAGCTCTTTTTTGGCTCCGTTGCCGGGGAGGCTAGGTAAAGGCTACTCACTCACACCCCGTCAACTAAGCTCTTTTCTGGCGCCGTTGCCGGGGAGGTGAGTGCTTGAAGGTATATCTTTAGATCTTGCAATCGAATCTTTTTGTTTCTTGTTTTATCACTAGTTTAGTCTATAAAAGAAAACTACAAAAAAAATGGAGTTAAGTTTGTCTCATACGCTTCATCTTTTTAATATCTTTCGTGAGTTTGATGGAAAGGAAAATTGTGCTCAAGTGCTAGAAGAAGAATGCTTTAAAATGCTTGGTACTAGATCTTTGTATGATGAGCATGATTGCAATGTTGTTAGTATGAATTCCTTGAATATCCATGATGCTAATGATATGCAAAGCCACAAGCTTGGGGAAGCTATGTTTGATGAATATGATATATTTTGTCCCCCAAGCTTTGATGAGCAAATTTATTTTGATGATAGCATGCCTCCTATTTATGATGATTATATTGATGAAAGTGGATTTGGAAGAGTGTCAACTTTATTTAGTGATGATTCCACTATTTCAGAAGAGGTTCCAATTGATTTTGAGAACAAAGTTGCTATCTATGATGATTATTGTGGTGACTTGTATGCTATTAATAATAATGATAATAATGATACTTGTCATCATGTGTCAGGACCCCGACTCAATGCCACATCGATCTAGCATGTAACACCTCATATCACTTTGCGGCCTCACGCACGGTAATCCCACGGGTGTCGCCTTACTTTTGCCCGGGACCGTTTGCGCCTTTTGGCATACGTATATGATAGTGTCACTAGCATCCATATGATAAGGAGCCCGGGCTGACATGGCTAGTCGTAAACCCAAAGCGGCACAGACTTACAGGGACAGGCATCCATGACCCAGCATCGAACGTGTCGGTCATCAGCGAGTGAATCCAGGCTGTAGCACTGGGCTAGCAGGACTCCGGTGAACCGGGCTGTAGCGGGCTAACAGGACTCCGGTATTCATCGCGTGACATTTCCCCGAAGGGACAGACACAGGAACGAAGAAGGACACATGCCGGCCAGCCTAAGTGTTCCGGAGCAGTAGCAAGCTACCATGGCTCGGTGGAAACACTAGGAGACATTTCCCCGTAAGAGAGGCTACTAAAGATAAACAACTAGATGGTCAGATCCCACACATACCAAGCATTTCAATAACATACACACAATATGCTCGATATGTGCAAATACAACATGGCATCACAACATGACTCTATGACTCAAGTAATCTATTCAATAGGCTCCGAGGAGCGAGATATTACAAACATGGGTCTCATGACCCAACATTCAGAGCATACAAATCAAGCACAAGAGGAAGCTATCATTTCTGAGTACAGACATCTATAAATGAAAAAGGCTGAGAAGCCTGACTATCTACCAAATCCTGCCGAGGCACAAGATCGTAGCTGAGGTAACAAGCTAAACGTCGAAGACCACGCGGAAATACTAGTGAGACTGAAGTCTCTCTGCAAAAACATAAAATAGGCAAACGTGAGTACAAATGTACCCAGCAAGACTTACATCAGAACTAACTACATATGCATCATTTTCAACAAAGGGATGGTGGGGTTTAACTGCAGCAAGCCAGCTTTGACTCGGTGGCTATCCTAAACTACGACTGCAAGCGACTCTTTGAGGTGGCGCACACGAGTCCACATATTCACCATATCAATACACCACTATGGATCCGCTCCCGTCTCCCTACGAGAACGCCATCCATAGCACTCACGCTTATCTTGCGCATTTTAAAGTATCCACTTTCACTTGTCTATGAACTGATATAAGCAACCCAGAAGTCCTTTTCCGCGGACACGGCTATTCGAATAGATGATGTTAACCCTGCAGGGGTGTACTTCTTCATACATGTTTCCACCACTTAGCGTCTGCACACGACATGTGCTCGGAAGACTTCAAGCGAAAGCCGACGTGGGTGTAGACCACGACCTACCTAAACACTCAAGTCTCTAGTCCAGGTTTATCGCCTATTCGGGTTCCATCCATGAGGAGATCCGGCCGGAGTTTCGCTCACAGCCCCAAACGATGTGAACAGGGTTCCCGAGATACCAAACGGGCATCCGGTACACCGTGCCACGTACCTACCGCATCACAGCCCACCCCTACGGTCAGCGCTGTCCATGGCCTCCAGTAAGCTACAAACACCAGAAACTACTTGCAACTCCTGGACAGAGGACTAGGGTGAATAAGAAGTCGAGCGGGGTCATATTTCAGGGCCCAATGTATGGTAGTAGCTGAATCATGGATCACAAACACAGAACTCAGTTCCTGAGGACGGCTGCAATGAGACAACCCACCATGTACTCCTACATGGCCTCTCACCGCTACCTTTACCAAATCGTTTTCACACACTTAGCTCACACACAGTAGGACATGTTCACACACCTCTGATTCATCCCCAATGAATCAGACCTGACTCAACTCTAAGCAGTAGCAGGCATGACAAACAAACATGAATGAGTAGGCACAACAGGGCTCAAACAACTCCTACTCATGCTAGTGGGTTTCATCTATTTACTGTGGAATGACAGGTCATGCAAAGGATAAAGGGGTTCAGCTACCGCAGCAAGTAACAGATGAATCGATGTTGTCCTAATGCAGTAAAAGAGAGCAGGAGCGAGAGAGTGGGATTTTATCGGAATGAACAAGGGGGTTTTGCTTGCCTGGCACTTCTGAAGATAATATAGCTCTTCATCGGTGTCATCGATCACATCGGCGGTACACGTCTATCGAGAGGGGACAATTACCGGCAAATACAGAAAACACGATCAATGCAATGCACAATATGATGCATGATCATGACATGGCAAAATGGATGTGTTTTGGGCTAATGCAACTAGCAACAGATTAAATGAAGTTGGTTTGAATATAAGATTCAAATTCAAACTCCATATGTGATTATTCAAATGCCATTTAATTTATTTGTGCTAAACAGCAGCTATAAGTTGTTCTAACATGCATGAAAATGGTACAGATGGATTCCTTGAATTTTTCTGATAATTTTTCATATATAATTTATTTAATTTGGAGTTACGGTTAATTTTCTATGATTTTTAGAAGTTTTAGGCATTTTCTGAAATTTCCTGAATTATATAAAAAAAATCCAGAAAATATTACTGCGTCATACTGACGTCACGATGACGTCAGCAGGTCAACGTGGCACAGCCCGGTCAACCCCTGACCGGTGGGTCCCGAGTGTCAGTGTCTAACTAACTAATCTAACTTAGTTAATACTAACCTAACTTGATTAGCCGGGCGGGGCCCGCATGTCAGTGAGAGAGAGGGGGGTCAAACCCGGGTCAACTCGCCGGAGTTGACCCGCGGCTCGTCGCCGGCGAGGCCAGGGACGGCGGAGAGCGCCGGGATTCGCCCTCCGATGACCAAAAGAGCGGCGGAGGGGCTCTACGGGATGCCCAGACTCGCGCGCATCTAACAGGGCGGACGGGAGAAGCTAAGGTGGCCGGAGGCGACGGCAATCATGACGACGGCGGCGGCCGGAGTTCGGGTGAGGCGCGGGCGGTGGCTACGGTGCGCCACAGGAGCGATAGACTAGGGTTTTGGGATCCTGGCGTGGTGCTGAGCATGGTGGTATGCTTGGACGTGACGCGCGTGAGCTCTAGCCACGGCGACCTCATGGCCGGCGGCAATGGGCTCTCGGGCTCGGCGGAGACGATGGATACGGCACGAAATTGAACGAAAATACGGAGGGGAAACGAAGAGGAGCTCACGTCGAGTCCGCAGGGGTGGTCAGTGGGCTCGGGGAGGGGCTGGTGACGACGGGAGGTCGCCGGCGATCTCGGTGGCCCGAGGAGGAAGAAGGCGTCGGGGACGGCGCTCCGAGGCTTCCGGCGTCACATGGGTTGGTGGAGACGAAGAAGAAGGCGCGGCGGTTCTTCTGGAGGCATCGGCGAGGCGAGGGGTGGCCGGTGGCCGCGGCGAACGGCGTCGGTGGCGACGGCTGCGCTCGGCACGAGAGGGAGAGAGGAACAGAGGAGGGGGAGAGCTCGGGAGAGAGTGAGGGGCGGCTGGGGAGGCCGCGTGTCGACGTCCAGGGCGTCCAGAGCGTCGGGGGAGAGCGGTAAGCAGGAGCTGGCGAGGCGCGTGGCCAGCGCGCGGCGGGCACGCGCTCGTCCTCCTGTCCAGGGAGGAAGACGACAGGGAGGCTGTGGTGGTGGGCTGGGCCGGCCACTTGGGCCGCCAGGTAAGCCCAGGTGAGATTCCTTCTCTCTCTCTGCTTTCTGTTTTATATCTCTGTTTTCTATTTTGTTCTGTTTTGTTTTGGTTTAGTAAAAATACTAAACCATTTTATAAAATCCTGAAAATAATTATGTGGCTAGAACTAAAATATACCAAACCACATAAAATGTTCCAGAATTATTGGACATATATTAATTATATATAAAATATAAATCCAATGCAATTAGTTATTGAATTAATTCAAATGGCCAAAACAAATATTTCTGTGACTCCAAAAATATTGGTTTGAATTTTACCTCTTACCAATATTTCTATAGAATAACGGGAACATTTTCTTGGATTCATTTGAGAAGAATTAAATGTTGGTTATTTTTAGAGGTTTTCTGAGGCTTTTGAAAATTCCTCAATTCAAATTTCATTTGAATTTAAACATGATGCAGTAACCAAGCTAGTCCAAGGCCAGGGTAAAGCTAGGGATGTGACAACTCACCCCCACTAAACAAGAATCTCGTCTCGAGATTCAAGCGTAGGGTAAGGTGAAAGGTAAACGCAACTAGTATAATCTTCACGATCCAGGTTGCACTTCAACTGAACGTTGATTTGTTCACCATCATTTTCTCGAAGTTTTGCTCTGAGAACTCCAACTAACATGACAACGAGAGGAAAGGAAAAACCCTAAAAGAATCGTTCTTCTCGGAGGTCGAACAACTCAGGATTAACTCACGGAATGAGACATAGCAACATCTCTCGAGCTGAGGGACGAAGCACACATCCATAAGAATGGAGTGAGGCAGATGACGAAGGTTCACTAGGTAGACAACAATTTCATACCTAAGAAGGTGGTAAACGATTGTCAACGTAGCGAGGAGTTGAGTTGCCATGATACCATAACGATACACCTTAGGGAAGGTGACTCGTAGAGATATCCCCTTAAGTGGCAAAAAGAATTACTTTTGATTCAGAGATCATTGAAACTCTTTAAACCAGCCTAAGGCAATTCTCGAGCGATCGTTTGGAGGGGGTCGGTAGAATGGCATACTCGGACTTGGATGATGTGGATTACCTTGTTGAAGACAACGTAATGGATGAATTTGCTTATCACCGGAAATGGAAGAGACCCATGGTAGAATGGCACATTGGCGGTGCAAGCTAGGAACAAAATGCAAATGCTAGGAATGATTCTGGTAACTGGGGAAGAACCCAACAATAGGGAGTGAATTCACTGTTTGAAGAGGTCATAGCATTGCCGAGGAAACTGAGAATAATCCCAGTTAGAGCCGATGATAACACGTAACGCTTGTGCGTGCTCTCAAGAACTTGAGCATTTCCATATTCATCAAGGTTTTACCAACATCCGTGTCAAGGGTCCGGCAACACAACTTGCTACCATGATGAATGATGATGGAGGATGTAGATGCAAAGAAAGATAACACCTTCTCAGACTTCATCTTAGCGAGGCCAAGGAAACAAAATCTGGATGATCGACCGAGAAACATTTAGCACTCCGCTTCTAATGTTCTCCTTGATGTGCTAGTGTAACCCATTCATAGAAATGGTCTGGTATCTAGGACATCAAGTAAAAGGTCAGACTTCGGGATCTCAAAATCCATAGGGGCAACTAGGGAGTAAATCCTACGAAATCCCTATGGGGAGGTGGCCAGCTTCCTCAATCAAGATATTATAATAACAGGTCTTCCGGCTGGGTGTGTTGGCCACGACATCCACTTTACCGGTTATCGAGGAACCAATATTATAGTTCTTGGAGAATGTTCCAACCATCATATCTGCCTGAGATTCAGATCTGGTTGGTGTCAGGATATCCCAGACTCATCAAGTCTAGAAAGAAAAATGAAAGTTTGCAACACAAATCGACGAGATGACGTTGCGAGATTCTCGGGAAATGAACTACGATAGTAAGCTCCAAAACATGAGCTGGTTCTGCTACAAACATGTGAACACGTTGTCCCGGACAAGCATGACCACGTGGTAGTCTTACAATAAAACACTACCGAGTTCTGGTTGGGAACCATCACCGTGGATAACGAAGTCCTTGCATAAGTCATATGATTAGCTCTTATGAAGGAACTTCTTCCCCTTGAACAAATCAATCAGTGGCTTGGTGTGCTCGGGACACATATGGAATGAAGGTTGCAAGTCTCCAGACCACAGAATACTTCGCACGTGTGCATGACTAATTTGGAATGATTCCAGTGAAACAAAACAATCTTCCTCAAATTCATGGCGGCAACTTGCATCATATGCACATGAATTAGGGAAAATCACTACTTTCATTCAAACATATGCTTCATGAACGAAACACGAAGAAATGCTTACACAAGTTTCCAACACTAGGTTGATGTTCAACATGATTCATGGGGGGAGACAAAATGCTACTGATGGGCTCAACAGCAACTCATCGGAATTTCCATATCACTGGACTTCCACCATCATGTGAACACGGTGATAGCATTGGTCAGACCAAAGATGTAATGGTGTATGCTCGAGGGATCAACCACGAGTAGGACAACATTACGAGCATCGTTGGTACTGATTTGATTTGACGATAGCCCACACTCAAATCAAGGGATTGATAAGACAATAGGTCCAGCAACTGATCACCGGGACCAATCGATGAAGATATCATCTTTCTTCAACACACACTACACAAGAATATCCCTTTGGAACGAACTAAGTCAGACAAGTTTTTATCTTCCAACTCTCCAAGTTGTTGTCCAGCTTAACCAACTAGCTCAGGGATATCTAACACCGATTCTTGGAAAGAAGGTGGTTCATAAGAAACCAACTTGATCACGGGCTCAACATAACGGTCAGGTGACGACCTGGTAGTACTTCCGAGAAGATCTTCGGAAAATCACGAACCACCGATATGTTACTAACCTCGAGAACAATCTTGCTTTTCAGGGCAAGATGATATGATCAAATGAGCGAGGACTTGACAAATCCTAACTCATCAATCAAAGAGTGCACCAGGAAATAAGGACTAGGTAGCACGATCAATCTTAGAATGGTGATTCAATAACCAACATACTAAAAATAAAATTATTATCCTTTAACTACCAAGCAACGAGGTTGCTAGGAGTATTGATTTCACACATCACAATTCATTTGTCGGTATTCCGGTTGCATCAACACGGAACCGAGGAATGAAAAAGGATGGCGAGAAGTATCACTATGTCAAGAATTCACAAAAGGTGGTGCAATTCTCATGAAATTCCTGTCATAAAGAAGGTAATACTTCAGGGTAGAGCAGACCAGAAGCTGGATTGTAACTTGATCTGCGGAACACAACTACTTTGACCCAATCCTAAATATGAATGAGGTACTGGAGTTTGTTTCTCTTAGTCATTCAGGACGGAATGGCTTGACGGGCCACAAGAGTAATAGGCATCGACAAACGAACGCGCGCATACTCTTGACTATCAATTGATAGACGAAGGTCAGTAGACAACTAAAGAGGGACAACTCAAAGGAACATATAACTTTCTGAGTTGTGGATGCATAAATTAGTATGTCGAACCGAGTTCAACATAATTCTTCCGGATAACCCATGCAGAAAGGTAGAACTGGCAGAGTCACGATTTATGAATGGAGAACTCCTCAAGAATAATCCTGTTGTGATATTTCAGTTCAACGAGGAACTTCTGCCATAAGTAGTTCATAATATTTGGAGGAAAGGAATACCACGAACATCGAGGACTAATGCAAAGGTTACTAATAACCTAAAGGAACGAGCAAAACTATCAACATGAAGCAAGTAGGGTGAATCTCGGGTTCAAAACCCAGGGATAGAATACCTACTACTAAATGGCATCACGGGATGCTTTCGATAATGATGGCCAGAATCATCACACTGGGAACACAAAACGTTGCTAGGTTACTAGGTGACTCCCTAAATACCTAGGGTCATAATAGTAACTCCAACATAAATGTCAAGGCAACAGAGTACCTCAACTCACTGATTAGTGTGGTTAATCTGGCCCAAAGGAACATTGAAACGGAAGGAAGGAATCTACAAGTGCATCAGACTGTTTAGAAACCTGGAATGACTCGGACAGCATAACGGCTGTAAATGCTCAGAAAAGATTTGAGACATTCACAAAAATGGTGGCATAACCACTCAGAAGCACAATATCAAGGTTGTGAGATCAACAATTAACATACAGAAGTAGTAAGAACTGAACTGAGACTTAAATCCAACAATCTATAAGTCTACGGATTAGTAACACGTGATCCTGATAGAAAGAAAAGATAGCCTAGTTCTTAATCCCCGCAGGAAAGATAAGATGACTCAGATCAGAAGGCATAAGGTATAAGGAGTAAAAAGAGCCTTACGTTCCATCCCACAATCAATTCCCTTATATAACTAAAGAATTTCTAGACTCAACTTCGACCAGTTTGGCTTAGTAATCCTACAGGCAGTCAAGCTCTGATACCAACGCTGTCAGGACCCCGACTCAATGCCACATCGATCTAGCATGTAACACCTCATATCACTTTGCGGCCTCACGCACGGTAATCCCACGGGTGTCGCCTTACTTTTGCCCGGGACCGTTTGCGCCTTTTGGCATACGTATATGATAGTGTCGCTAGCATCCATATGATAAGGAGCCCGGGCTGACATGGCTAGTCGTAAACCCAAAGCGGCACAGACTTACAGGGACAGGCATCCATGACCCAGCATCGAACGTGTCGGTCATCAGCGAGTGAATCCAGGCTGTAGCACTGGGCTAGCAGGACTCCGGTGAACCGGGCTGTAGCGGGCTAACAGGACTCCGGTATTCATCGCGTGACATTTCCCCGAAAGGACAGACACAGGAACGAAGAAGGACACATGCCGGCCAGCCTAAGTGTTCTGGAGCAGTAGCAAGCTACCATGGCTCGGTGGAAACACTAGGAGACATTTCCCCGTAAGAGAGGCTACTAAAGATAAACAACTAGATGGTCAGATCCCACACATACCAAGCATTTCAATAACATACACACAATATGCTCGATATGTGCAAATACAACATGGCATCACAACATGACTCTACGACTCAAGTAATTTATTCAATAGGCTCCGAGGAGCGCGATATTACAATCATGGGTCTCATGACCCAACAATCAGAGCATACAAGTCAAAGCACAAACGGAAGCTATCATGTCTGAGTACAGACATCTATAAATGAAAAAGGCTGAGAAACCTGACTATCTATCAGATCCTGCCGAGGGCACAAGATCGTAGCTGAGGTATCAAGCTAAACGTCGAAGTCCACGCGAAACTACTAGTGAGACCGAAGTCTCTCTGCAAAAACATAAAATAGGCAAACGTGAGTACAAATGTACCCAGCAAGACTTACATCAGATCTATCTACACATGCATCATTATCAACAAAGGGATGGTGGGGTTTAACTGCAGCAAGCCAGCTTTGACTCGGTGGCTATCCTAAACTACGACTGCAAGCGACTCTTTTGAGGTGGCGCACACGAGTCCACATATTCACCATATCAATACACCACTATGGATCCGCTCCCGTCTCCCTACGAGAACGCCATCCATAGCACTCACGCTTATCTTGCGCATTTTAAAGTATCCACTTTCACTTGTCTATGAACTGATATAAGCAACCCAGAAGTCCTTTTCCGCGGACACGGCTATTC
>NC_041393.1:474075648-474195045 GCF_002162155.2 Triticum dicoccoides | reverse complement strand
TGGCCGGCGGCAATGGGCTCTCGGGCTCGGCGGAGACGATGGATACGGCACGAAATTGAACGAAAATACGGAGGGGAAACGAAGAGGAGCTCACGTCGAGTCCGCAGGGGTGGTCAGTGGGCTCGGGGAGGGGCTGGTGACGACGGGAGGTCGCCGGCGATCTTGGTGGCCCGAGGAGGAAGAAGGCGTCGGGGACGGCGCTCCGAGGCTTCCGGCGTCACATGGGTTGGTGGAGACGAAGAAGAAGGCGCGGCGGTTCTTCTGGAGGCATCGGCGAGGCGAGGGGTGGCCGGTGGCCGCGGCGAACGGCGTCGGTGGCGACGGCTGCGCTCGGCACGAGAGGGAGAGAGGAACAGAGGAGGGGGAGAGCTCGGGAGAGAGTGAGGGGCGGCCGGGGAGGCCGCGTGTCGACGTCCAGGGCGTCCAGAGCGTCGGGGGAGAGCGGTAAGCAGGAGCTGGCGAGGCGCGTGGCCAGCGCGCGGCGGGCACGCGCTCGTCCTCCTGTCCAGGGAGGAAGACGACAGGGAGGCTGTGGTGGTGGGCTGGGCCGGCCACTTGGGCCGCCAGGTAAGCCCAGGTGAGATTCCTTCTCTCTCTCTGCTTTCTGTTTTATATCTCTGTTTTCTATTTTGTTCTGTTTTGTTTTGGTTTAGTAAAAATACTAAACCATTTTATAAAATCCTGAAAATAATTATGTGGCTAGAACTAAAATATACCAAACCACATAAAATGTTCCAGAATTATTGGACATATATTAATTATATATAAAATATAAATCCAATGCAATTAGTTATTGAATTAATTCAAATGGCCAAAACAAATATTTCTGTGACTCCAAAAATATTGGTTTGAATTTTACCTCTTACCAATATTTCTATAGAATAACGGGAACATTTTCTTGGATTCATTTGAGAAGAATTAAATGTTGGTTATTTTTAGAGGTTTTCTGAGGCTTTTGAAAATTCCTCAATTCAAATTTCATTTGAATTTAAACATGATGCAGTAACCAAGCTAGTCCAAGGCCAGGGTAAAGCTAGGGATGTGACATCATGATTTTAGTTTTCAATTGGATTATGCCTCACATGATAATTATTTTGTTGAGTTTGCTCCCACTACTATTCATGAGAAGAATTTTACTTGTGTGGAGAGTAGTAAATTATCTATGCTAGTAGATCATGAAAAGAATGCTTTAGGTGCTGGTTATATTGTTGAATTCATTCATGATGCTACTGAAAATTATTATGAGGGAGGAACATATGCTTGTAGGAATTGCAATAATATCAAGTTTCCTCTCTATGTGCTTAAAATCTTGAAGTTATGCTTGTTTTGCCTTCCTATGCTAGTTGATTATTGTTCCCATAAGTTGTTTGCTCACAAAATCCCTATGCATAGGAAGTGGGTTAGACTTAAATGTGCTAGTCATATGCTTCATGATGCTCCCATTATGTTTCAATTCTTATCTTTTATGTGAGCATCATTGCCATCATCATGCCTACCTAGAAAGGCATTCAAGAAAAGCGCTTGTTGGGAAACAACCCAATATTTATCCTTACTGTTTTTGTGCGTTCACATGATTATTCTACTGTAGTAATCATGTTTTATAGCTTTTGTTTCAATAAAGTGCCAAGTAGAACCTTTGGGAAGACTTGGGTGAAGTTTATGTGATCTTGCTGTAGAAAACAGAAACTTTAGCGCTCACGAGATTAGCTGCCATTTTTTACTGGAGAGTGATTTTAGGTTGATTCTTTTTGAAGATGATTAATAGTCAAATTCCTCAGGTCCACCAATTTATTTCAGAATTGTTTTAGTTACAGAGGTATATGTTTGATATAGATTACTACAGACTATTCTGTTTTTGACAGATTCTGTTTTCATTGTGTTGTTTGCTTATTTTGATGCATCTATAGGTAGGATTAAGTGGTATGAACCATAGAGAAGTTGGAATACAGTAGGTTTTACACCTATATGAATTTAGAATGAGTTCATTACAGTACTTATGTGGTGGTTTTGTTTTCTTATACTAACGGAGCTTATGAGTTTTGTGTTGAGTTTTGTGTGGTTGAAGTTTTCAAATTTTGGGTAAAAATTCGATGGACTATGGAATAAGGAGTGGCAAGAGCCTAAGCTGCCCAAGGCACCCGAAGGTAATATTCAAGGACAACCAAGAGCCTAAGCTTGGGGATGCCCCGGATGGCATCCCCTCTTTCGTCTTCGTTCATCGGTAACTTTACTTGGAGCTATATTTTTATTCATCACATGATATGTTTTTTACTTGGAGCGTCATTTTATTTTGTTAGGTTTTGCTTGTTGTTAGTTAGAATAATGTTTTGCATCTTTATTTTCAATAAAAATGTCAAGGATAGCCTTTGCCATGCTTATTTTGCTAGTATACATGTTGCTGTTTGAAAACAGAAAGTTAACCATTGTTGCAAAAATTCCCTAGAAAAGTCAGAGTGGTATAATGTTGAATATTTCTGCATACTGAGCTCTTATAAATTTATTACAGTGGGTATTTTAGTTCATAGTTTTTGGAGTCAGGGAAGTATTGATACTCTTGCATTCTTTACAGACTATACTGTTTTGGCAGATTGCTGTTATGTTTGCATTGTTTGCATATGTTTGCTTGTTTAATGATTCTATTTGAGGATAGGAGTATTAAATATGCAGAGGAATTTAGTATGCAATGTTGAATAATTATTTAAGTGATTTGTTATAGTAGAAAATGATAAGGTTTTGCATCGGTTTATACTAACCTATCTCACGAGTTCTTGTTGAGTTTGTTGTGGATGAAGCTTTTGATAAAAAGAGAAACCATGGTATGAGAGGAACTAAGGCGACACAAAAGCTCAAGCTTGGGGATGCCCAAGGCACCCCAAGATAATATTTCAAGAAGTCTCAAGCATCTAAGCTTGGGGATGCCCCGTTAGGCATCCCACCTTTCTTCTTCAACAACTATCGGTTAGTATCGGTTGAGCCTAAGTTTTTGCTTCTTCACATGAGTTGTGCTATCCTTGCAATGTCATTTATTTTGTTTTGCTTGCTGTTTGAATAAATACCAAGATCTGAAATTCTTTAATGTTAGAGAGTCTTCACATAGTTGCACAATTATTCGACTACTCATTGATCTTCACTTATATCTTTCGTTTGCTCTAGTGCATCACTTATATCTTTTAGAGCACGGCGGTGGTTATATTTTGTAGAAATTGCTAGTCTCTCATGCTTCACTTATATATTTTTGAGTCTTCTAGAGCAGCATGGTATTTGCTATGGTTCTAAAGTTGGTCCTAGAATGATGAGCATCCAAGTTGGGTATAATAAAAACTATCATAGAAAGTCAATTGGATGCTATGATCAACTTGATGCTTGATAATTGTTTTGAGATATGGAGGTAGTGATATTAAAGTCATGCTAGTTGGGTGATTATGAATTTAAAGAATGCTTGTGTTGAAGTTTGTGATTCCCGTAGCATGCAAGTATGGTGAACCGCTTTGTGATGAAGTTGGAGCACAATTTTATTTATTTATTGTCTTCCTTATGAGTGGCGGTCGGGGACGAGCGATGGTCTTTTCCTACCAATCTATCCCCCTAGGAGCATGAGCGTAGTGCTTTGGTTTTTGATGACTTCTAAACTTTTGCAATAAGTGCATGAGTTCTTTTGATTAATGTTGAGTCCATGGATTATACGCACCTCATCCTTCCATTATTGCTAGCCTCTCTTGTGCAGCGCAACTTTCGCCGGTACCATACACCCACCATATACCTTCCTCAAAACAGCCACCATACCTACCTATTATGGCATTTCCATAGCCATTCCGAGATATATTGCCATGCAACTTTCCACCATTCCGTTCATATGACACGCATTACTTTTGTCATATTGCTCCTTGCATGATCATGTAGTTGACGTCGTATTTGTGGCAAGGCCACTTTCATAATTTTCATACATGTCGCTCTTGATTCATTGCATATCCCGGTACACCGCCGGAGGCATTCATATGGAGTCATATCTTGTTCTAAGTTTCGAGTTGTAAATCCATAAAAGTATGATGATCTTCATTATTAGAGCATTGTCCTATTGAGGAAAGGATGATGAAGACTATGATTCCCCCACAAGTCGGGATGAGACTTCGGACTTTACAAAAAGAAAAAAAGAAAAAAAAAGAGAAAGGCCAAAAAGAAAAAAGAAAAAAAAGAGAAGGCCAAAGAAAAGAAAAAACGAAAAAAGAAGAAGAAAAGAAAGAAAAAATGAGAGAAAAAGAGAGAAAGGACAATGCTACTATCTCTTTTTCCGCACTTGTGCTTCAAAATAGCACCATGATCTTCATGTTAGAGAGTCTCATATGTTGTCACTTTCATATACTAGTGGGAATTTTTCATTATAGAACTTGGCTTGTATATTCCAATGATGGGCCTCCTCAAAAGTGCCCTAGGTCTTCGTGAGCAAGCAAGTTGGATGCACCCCACTTAGTTTCTTTTGTTGAGCTTTCATATATTTATAGCTCTAGTGCATCCGTTGCATGGCAATCCCTACTCACTCACATTGATATCTATTAATGGGCATCTCCATAGACCGTTGATACGCCTAGTTGATGTGAGACTATCTTCTCCTTTTTGTCTTCTCCACAACCACTACTCTATTCCACATATAGTGCTATGTCCATGGCTCATGCTCATGTATTGCAGGAAAGTTGAAAGAGTTTGAGATTATTAAAGTATGAAGCAATTGCTTGGCTTGTCATCGCGGTTGTGCATGATTAAATACTTTGTGTGATGAAGATAGTGCAACAGCCAGACTATATGATTTTGTAGGGATAACATTCTTTGGCCATGTTATTTTGAGAAGACATGATTACTTTGATTAGTATGCTTGAAGTGTTACTATTTCTTTTGTCAATATGAACTTTTATTTTGAATCATTTGGATCTGAACATTCATGCCACAATAAAGATAAATTACATTGAGAATCATGCTAGGTAGCATTCCACATCAAAAATTATGTTTTTATCATTTACCTACTCGAGGACGAGCAGGAATTAAGCTTGGGGATGCTTGATACGTTTCCAACGTATCTATAATTTTTTATTGTTCCATGCTATTATATTACCTGCTTTGAATGATTATGGGCATTATTATACACTTTTATATTACTTTTGGGACTAACCTATTAACCGGAGGCCCAGCCCATATTGCTGTTTTATTGCCTGTTTCAGTATTTCGAAGAAAAGTCATCAAACGAAGTCCAAACGGAATGAAACCTTCAGCATCGTGATTTTTTGGAAGAATATCATCCTGGAGGCTTGGAGATCAAGTCAGAAGACCCTCGAGGAGCCCAGGAGATAGGGGGCGCCCCCCCCCCCTACAGGGCGTGGCCCCCTGTCTCGTGGGCCCCTCGAGCACCTCCTGACCGACTTCTTTCGCCTATATATTCCCTCGTACCCTAAAAACATCGAATATCAAGATAGATCGGGAGTTCCGCTGCTGCAAGCCTATGCATAGGGGTTGGCACACGTTCTTGACTCTCCGGTAGAGACTTTGGGGCACTCTTTGAAGTACTTTGTTTTGGTTGGATGAATCTGAGATTGTGTGATGCATATCGTATAATCATGCCCACGGATACTTGAGGTGACAATGGAGTATCTATGTGACATTAGGGTTTTGGTTAATTTGTGTCTTAAGGTGTTATTCTAGTATGAACTGTTTAATAGATCGATCCGAAAGAATAACTTTGAGGTGGTTTCGTACCCTACCATAATCTCTACGTTTGTTCTCCGCTATTAGTGGCTTTGGAGTGACTCTTTGTTGCATGTTGAGGGCTTGTTATATGATCTATCTATGTTATTATTGTTGAGAGAACTTGCACTAGTGAAAGTATGAACCCTAGGCCTTGTTTCCTATCATTGCAATACCGTTTACGCTCACTTTTATCGCTTGCTACCTTGCTGTTTTTATTATTTCAGATTACAAATACCTTTATCTACTATCCATTTTGCACTTGTATCTTCATCTCATCGCCGAACTAGTGCACTATACAATTTACCATTGTATTGGGTGTGTTGGGGACACAAGAGACTCTTTGTTATTTGGTTGCAGGGTTGTTTGAGAGAGACCATCTTCATCCTACGCCTCCTACGGATTGATAAACCTTAGGTCATCCACTTGAGGGAAATTTGCTACTGTCCTACAAACCTGTGCACTTGCAGGCCCAACAACGTCTACAAGAAGAAGGTTGTGTAGTAGACATCACCCCGTATCGACTGCACACGGTCAAACAAAAGGCCCGTTTCCTCCGTTTTGCGGTACGCCAGACCTTGTTTCGGCTGCTCCGTCCAAGCCGGTTGGCTCCCGACGAAGATGACGTATTCCGACCTAGTCGGTTGCCTCCCGATGAATACGCCGTTGTTTCCTCCGTTCCGACCCAACCGGTTGGTTGCCTATGAACAAGACAACATCGTTGTACGCCTTCGAGATCATGTCCGTATGTACGTACGTAGTCGTAATTACTTTCTTGCAGCGTGGTTGTATGTATGTGTACACGTTATAGATGGGACTGCGTGACATGCTACGTCCCCGGCTCTACTATGACACTTGCTGCTCCTTACTCATCCACAGTTCATTGCTGTAGAGAGAACGATCAACTAGTATGTACATGCATGTTCGCGACCAGACAGACAACGCTACGTACGCTTTGACCGGGTGTGTCCCAGTTGTTCCTTGCGTGTGAAGAAATAGCTGGTGGGTCCCAGCTGTCAGGGGGGAATCTTTTTTTGTAGTATGAACGCACTTCCTTGTGTGCGAAGATGTAGGTGGTGGGTCCTAGCTGTCAGGGGGAAACATTTTTTTTCACGAAATACGGTGGCCCGTCAGGTGGGTCCCTACTGTCAGGTGGAGGAATCATTATTTTTGCGCGTAATAAGGAGGCACTTCCTTGCTGCGGCCATGGACCCAACTGTCAGCCTCTCCACATACAATACTCTTCCGATGGAAGTCGTTCCTTGACCACATTGACCACGCCGCGCCGAGAGCACCAAGGTGGTGGACGACAGTGATGCCTAGGAAGGGGACGAGGCAGAGCCGAGGAATACACAATAGTGGATGCCCACGCGAAGAGGAGTACGAGGGTTGACTGGTTCGGCTGCGGTGTGACGCTACCATCACCGCAGAATAACAGGGGTTGTGGGTGACTAGAGGGATGGCCTGGCTAGCGGTTGGAGTAGGAGGGGGTGGTGAGGCCTGCTTGGCAACACAGCCGGCCATGGGAGGCAGAAGCAGGCGGCACGACCCGCGATGGTTTGGGCGACTGGAGCAAGAAGACCAGAGGTTGAAGAAGCACGACAGCCGTTGGATCGCCATCATACGGTCACTGCAGCTAGAATCGTTTATATTGACTAAGTTGACAAAGCCCTGCGTCCGCATCAACTTAGAAGGCCCACAAGTTAGCCTCCAAATATGGTGGGTCCCACCTAGCACTGGGGTCTTCATTTTTTTGCGTAATAAGGAGGCACTGGCGTGCGGAGAGATATAGCTGGTGGGTCACTGCCCCACCATACTCCCATCGCTAGCCTATCCATCCCTCTACTCGCCTAGACCTCCTTTTATTCTCCGGCGACGGCAGCCTCACACTGCAGCCAAAGCAGTAAACGCTCGTACTCCCCTCTGTGTGGGAAACAACTGCCAAGTCTTCCCGGGCTCATGGTCATTTCCTTCCTAGGCCTCGCCATCGCCCCCACCTTGGTGCTCTCGACGCGGCGTGTTCAACGTGGTCAAGGAATGACTTCCATCGGAAGAGGAATGTATGTGGAGAGGCTGACAGCTGGGTCCATGGCCGCAGCAAGGAAATGCCTCCTTATTACATGCAAAATAATGATTCCTCCAGCTGACAGCAGGGACCCACCAGAAGGGCCTCTGTATTTCGCGAAAAAAACATTCCCAATAGCTCGGACCCACCGACGCTTGTTTGAGCGGCTGGAGCAGGAAGAGCAGAGATTGAAGAAGCACGACGGCCATTGGATGGACATCCAACAGTCACTGCTCTCGCGTGTTGACTAAGTTGGCACGGTGTTGCGTGCGCGTCAACCTTTTTTTAGGAAAGCGTACGCATCAACCTATAGTAGGCGCACAAGTCAGCCTCAAATCTGTGGACAACAGCATACAACCCATCTGCCATTATTTCTAGTAATTTACAGCCCATTTGCTAACTCTTAAGGACTTTTTTGGAGCCCATATTCTTTTTGTTAGCATTATAGCCCATATTGTGGCCACGATTAAAACATTATACGAAATTTTGCATATTTCGGTGTGGTCCGAACTATTTTTAATCCTGAAATTTTGAGTCACATTCAAACTAATTTGAAAAATAAATTCATATCAATATAAAATCCAAATAATTGTCCACGCATAAAAATCAATGGAATTTAAAATCTCGAAATGAAAAAAATAATTTGAAACTAATTGACGGTTTGATGTGTTTTAAAAATGTACAGCCCATTTCTCATTACTGATAGCCCATTTTCTCGTCTTGAAAGATTTGCAGCCCAGCAGGCCTGACAAGCAAGTAGGCCTCGCTTGGGTATTCTGCAAAAGAACAAAAAAACCGGGCTAGCCATTTTTAGAAGAAAAAAAACTACTGGGTTGGTCTTGTGGTAAACATAAAGGAAAAGACTGGCTAGACAGGCCAGAGTGCCCCGCACAGCCCAGTTGACACCCTGCTTCCGTCTCAAAAACAAAGATAACTGGGCAAGCTACTGGGTCCCTTGTGTCAGCCGCTCGTTGTGCAATTCTCTCGTTTATTGACTACTTTTACAATGGCATGGGACCCAGATGTCCGAAATCCATTAGGAGGAACCAATTTTCTGACTTGAAATAACGAGGCACTTTGTCGTGGAATTGTCACGGCATATGCCCTAGCATAAGGACTTAGGTGTGGAGCCATCGCAATGTGGTTAGCTTGAAGGGGTTAAAACGGGACAAGGGACACAAAGACTTTTACCCAGGTTCATCCCCTCGCAACGAGGTAAAGGCCTACTACTGCTTTAGGTTGTATTGCTCGGGTTTCGATTACCAGAGAGCGAATACGCTTGACCTAGTTCTCGACTTGTTGTTGCTTGCCCTAAACCACCGCTGGGTAACCCCTTTTATATACACAGGCTGATACCCGACGGCTCATACACAACGTGTCTGGCTCGGTGACAGAGCTACACTTTCCTTAACATACAAGTTAAACATATGGCGGTTTAAGCCCGTGAGCCTCAAGTCTCCTCCGGGTCTTGGGCCTTCACTAAGCTCGCTTCATGAACCGCCATCTTCAACATCTTCTTGGGCCTTCTCATTATGACTCGCTGGTGGTATGACCCGGCCCCTCCTGGGCGGGTCATACCCAATAGTCATACCCCAACATTAGGCCCCAGGTTGATATAAACTTGTTCATATCAATCTTCAATACTTAGAAAATATCCTTCCTCATCTGTCCTTACGGAATCTTGTAACCCGTTGTGATGTCAGCTCCTAGAATTGTGGTAACCTGTTGTGATGTCATCTCACATTAATATCACACGAGGCCCAAATCTTAATATGTCGTTACTTTTAATGAACCTCCGAAAATCGAGGCGTCTGTGCTGTCACACATCCATTTTTCAACCTCCTCAATTCTCGCGCATGCCATCTATCCATTGCCTTATAAATAGGGCCAGGGGTCCTTTTCATTTTCCCCCTTGCCTCCTCATCTTCATCCTCTTCCTCACGACGCCTCTAGTGCCCGAGCCCCGCCGCGCCGTCGACCACTACCTCAACCTCGCCCGTTCCATCAACCTGAACGCACCAGAGCTCCTCCGCGCGCCTCCACTGTCCAGCAGCCCTGGTAAGCTTCTCTCCTTTCCTCACCGTAGATCCCATTAGGGTTTCCTCGAGTTCTTTGGAGTTCATCTCCGTTCCTCTTTGTTCATCCCTGTCTTTTGTCGTTTTGGTCTAAGCTTACTACTCATCCTGCGCGACATTAGTTTTAGCACTCATTTTTAATATTTGAATGCCTCCTCTCCGTAAGAGATCCCATCTGAGCACATGAACTATTCAGAGAGTTTTATTACTTAAACCGGCAGACAGAGTACACTGACGGTCCCAACTTGGAGCTAGGTGGGGTCTCAATTCAGAAACAGAAAGAGGCCTTCTTTGCATATGCCAAACCGCCCAGTCATCCCAAGGACTGGAACCAGACTTGGTTCTATTGTGCATCTCAAGCGAGTGAGAATCCCCTGCCGGGTTATCGTGACCACCGGCTTAGCAACACACATCCGCTCCCACAGCGGATCAGCACGAAGGAACGGGCCAAGTATGTGCCCACTTTTTCAAAGATCAGAGGCTTCATGGCTAACAGCTTAACCGGCATCGACCTTGTTTGGTGTTGGGTCTCCTGGAGGATCTTGCCCCTAAGCCGCTGCCCCGGCTTAATGTGTGAGTACACCGGCAACTTGAAAGATCCCCAACGCCACTGTGAAATTCAATTATCTGATGCAGAAGTCACTGAAGCAACCAAGGCTTTGTTGAATGAAAGCTCGACAAAATGCAGTAAAACGGGACTTAGTCCTTACTACACCTTCAACCATCTGCCAGTTGTAAGTGTTGCAAACCATGCTTCCAGTTTAAATCATGTTTTTGTTAATACTGCCCACTTATGATCATCTGGCCTCAACAGGTCGATTCTCCATTTTGGAAGAAGAAGTCGCAAGATAAGCCGGCCAAGCCGACCCAGACCAAGACCAAGGCCACCAAAAGCCCTGCCAAGAAGAAGACCGATCCCTCTGAGTTAAACTTGGATGATGATGGTGATGATGATGAGCCAGAGGTAGAACTTGACTCTATTGGCTCATTTTTTGTACATCTCATTGACAGTGACTATTATCGGGAGGAAGCGGAAGCCACCCATGCGGGTGACGAAGAGGTAATTGTTCCTTCCTCCGGCTCAGAATCTGTGCCAAAACAGAAAACTCGCCAAGCAAGCTGGAAAGTAAGATTTTCCCATCTTTTGGCTTATTTGGATCCCAACTTTATTTTGAATAAGCAGCAACATGAAGCTCGTCGCACTACCCGAAACAGCGGAAGCGGGATCCTTTCATCTGGCTTACCAAACACTCCGGCTCCCCGCAAGCGTCATCCAGAGGTCTCAACAAACTCCGACTTAACTTATCCCAGGGCTGGCCTTTTTCGACAACCTCTTAATCCTTCCGATTCAAATTACCAGGGAACGTCTCATTCCTCCTCTAGCGACTCAACGGTGACTCATGTCCCAGCCTTCAAACCTGTGCCTGGGTAAGACTGAGTCTTTGCTTTCAATTATATACGCAGTTGTTGTATTAACCTCATCTTGTGTTTCATTCACAGGGCTATGGCAAAGCCCAACAAGAAAATGAAGGTGACAAAAACTACTGAGAAACCATCTGAGTCGGAGTAGCAGTCAGCACAGAGACCTCCCACCATGCCCCTGAAGCCACAGTCGATGAACCTCCACTGGTCGAGCACAATGTTGATATAGACTAGATGGATATTGATCCAGCCACCACCAAGCCGCCAAGCCCCATTAAGCCGCCAAGCCCCATCAAGCCTGCCGAAGAAAAGGATGATGATGTTGTCATTACTGGGCATGGTTATACAGAGCCAGGCAACCCCACTGTCTTATCAAAGCACAGCGCTAAGAAGGAAGTTCCTGTTGCTGACAAAGGAAAGTGGTCAGCCAATTTAGAGAGCTATGCCCACTTTAGTGCTCAAGAGATCCACTCTGGGTACTTGAACCGCATGTACACAAGTCGTGATTTTGAAGCCGGCTTTGTAAACTTGATGAAGGAGCGCTTTGAGGTAAACACTACAGCTCTCTTCATATGAATACACTTCCATTAGCCGCCAAGTTTACTGGACATGATCGAATAGAATGTGATGTAGACTTTAAATAGCTTTGTAGATCAAATCCAGTAGCCCCCAAGGGTTGGCTCATACTTTCAAGATAAACCAGGACTTCCAATAATAATATTTCAACTTTGCACATGTAGCCCCCAAGGGCCGACTTAATTTGTCAAGATGAGCCGGGACTTTGAATATTAATGAATCAATTTCGCACTTGTAGCCCTCAAGAGCCGACTTAATCTATCAAGATAAGCCGGGTGTCATTACCATATGAGTTCATAAAAGCCAAGCATATAGCCCCATGAACTGGCTATAGCCACCATAATTTAACCGGGTCATCATAAAATTGTCTTCAAAAAAGAGCAATACGCATTAGCCCCCAAGTGCCAAGTAAAATACTTGTATTGTGCTTGGGACTTTTAATTAAGATGATTGTAACTCCACTTATTGTTTATATCCTGCGGGCTGAGCTTAATGGCAAAGAATCCCAAGTCGTCGATCTTCAGGAAAACATCAAGTCTCAGCAATCGGAAACCTCCAAAGCCAAAGCAGAATTGACCACCGCCTTGGCAGAGGTGGAAAAGATGAAAAAAGACTTCAAAGCTGACCAGGCAGGTTGGGAGACAGAGAAATCAGCTCTGTTGAAGAGAGAGGAGGATGCCGAAGCAGCCCTTAAGTCGGTGACTAAAGAGCTCGCCGGTTTAAAACATCAAGTAAATGCCATGACTACTGCCATCTTCGGTAAGTAACGTCATCTCAATTTGTTACTACCAATGCATTGTAATCATTGTTCATCCGGCTTATAGATTTACTTTATAATACAGGCTCCAAAATTGCCCACCTCGGCTCAGATATGTGCAAGAAATTGAAAGCCGCCTACACCCTTGTAGAGCAATTATATACTGGCGCACAACGAGCTATTTCCACAGTTGCCATAAGAAACAACCGCCAACCCTCATCAAGGACACACTAGAGAAGCTATCTGTGCTTCCCCAACGGATCGAGGAGCTTAAGAAATCAGCTGCAAGGGCCGGTGCACTCACCGCGCTAACCCGGGCTAAAGCATGGCAAGCAGATCTTGACCCAGAAAATTTGGCTAATGGCTGCCCCAGCGTGAAACAGGACGGGTCTCCCTTCAGCGCAGAGGACTTTGCTTCAATAGCAAGGGACATGCGTCCTTTAACAAGTAAGTTAGCTGAAGATACCAACCTATCCCACTCCCACTATCAGGCGGTTTATGATGCTGACAACAAGAAGGTCAAGGCGCCGATCCATGAATCCGAGAACCTTACGCCTCCAATTCGTAAGCATACTTTTGCCCCTGACATTGACCCGTCCACACTTATTAGCAATGAGGCTGTATTCAAGGCTTTGACTGGAATCAACTGGGCAACCTCTGACTTCCAGCCAATGGGTGAAGAGGAGGAGGATGAACCGGTGCTGGATGACCCACAACCCTCAACTTGCCAAGGCCAAGACCAGTGAGCCGCAGGCTGGCTTAGCATCTGCAAGCTGGGATACCTTACAGAAACACTTACTCTTTTGGGCAGTCTGTTGCCTTGTAATAGGCTAGCTTTAAACAATTATCTGTCATGCCATCGTGCATGTTGATCTGCATAACACTGATGAGATGTTTTGATCGTCTTTGATGATCCAATGTTTATGCTCATACTCGGTATCAATTTTGCCTAAGCACATTGTCATAAACCTTGCATACAAACCGAGCACAAGTGCCTTGACGGTTTACCCCAAGGTGGGTCAAAAAAGCCCCATATAACAAGCCACTGGTGACTGTAACGTCCATAACCAGGGCCGCTTTATCAAAACCTCATATAACTATAACAAAATAAATATCATACATGTGATACTTATGTGTACTGCCAGCTTACCAGGCCATATGTAATAAGGGCAACAGTAATACAGAGCGCAGCACTTTGTGTAATTTATTCATGCCACCGGCTTACAACGCCTTAGACAGCAAAGGGTAACATCCCACAAAATTTTAGAGTACAGGTGTCGGTGTCAAAACCGGCGGATCTCGGGTAGGGGGTCCCGAACTGTGCGTCTAGGCGGATGGTAACAGGAGACAAGGGACACGATGTTTTTACCCAGGTTCGGGCCCTCTCGATGGAGGTAAAACCCTACTCCTGCTTGATTGATATTGATGATATGGGTAGTACAAGAGTGGATCTACCACGAGATCAAGGAGGCTAAACCCTAGAAGCTAGCCTATGGTATGATTGTTGTTCGTCCTATGGACTAAAACCCTCTGGTTTATATAGACACCGGAGAGGGCTAGGGTTACACAGAGTCGGTTACAATGGTAGGAGATCTACATATCCGTATCGCCAAGCTTGCCTTCCACGCCAAGGAAATCCGGACACGGGACGAAGTCTTCAATCTTGTATCTTCATAGTCTTGGAGTCCGGCCAATGATGATAGTTCGGCTATCCGGACACCCCCTAGTCCAGGACTCACTCAGTAGCCCCTGAACCAGGCTTCAATGACGACGAGTCCGGCGCGCATATTGTCTTCGGCATTGCAAGGCGGGTTCCTCCTCCGAATACATCATAGAAGATTGTGAACGCCAGGATAGTGTCCGGCTCTTCAAAATAAATTCCACATACCACCGTAGAGAGAATAATATTTACACAACTTCAATCTGCTGACGTATTTCGTAGCATGACATCACGCCACGGCCAAGCCTTTACTCGAGTTGTTTTTATTGTTCCACCTCAGCGCGTTTAGTGAAGCGGTTTCCTTGGCACGTCTTGTCGAAGCAGAGATCGTGTTTCCCTTATTCTGGGATTCCCATCAATACGGATGTGGGTAACCCAACCGCGCCCGTTGCCACGCCCCCTCCATCGGAGGCGAGTTCCAAACGGTCACGGGGACGGCTCTTGGTATTCTACCCCTTTATAATGAGACCAAGGCCTGTTTCTTTTCTTCAATCCTTGATCAAATCCGCCCCTCGCCCCGAGTTCCAACACCCAAGGTTCCAGATTCGAGCGCTTCGGACCTTCGACAATGTCCGGCTCCGACCTACAGGGCCGGTGGATGCCTTCTTCCGTCACGGAAGAGGACGTGCTAAAGCTGAGAGACGCCAGGTATCTAACCTGCGAGATTTCACATAGGCTACCCGCCCAAGGGCAAGTCATTCCCACCCCCGAGCCTGGTGAGAGTGTGGTGTTCATGTCTCACTTCCGTCGGGGTTTAGGCTTCCCGACGGACCCTTTCGTGAGGGGGCTCATGTTCTATTATGGGTTGGAGTTCCATGACTTGGCTCCGGAGTCCATCCTCCACATCTCATCTTTTATTGTTGTCTGCGAAGCCTTCCTCCGCACCACCCCTCACTTCGGATTGTGGCTCAAGACCTTCAACGTGGAGCCGAAGATGATTGAGGGGCGACAGGCAGAGTGCGGAGGGGCTGTCATAAGCAAGAGGGCCGATGCTCCATGGCCTGAAGGCTCTTTTCAAGAGGAGCTTGGTTTATGGCAACAGGAGTGGTTCTACATCACCGCTCCTAGGGGCACCAGGCAAGTGGCGCCACCTGCCTTTCGTCCGGGCCCTCCACAGCGGCTGGCGTCGTGGGTCAACAAAGGGCTTGACTGGGGGCCGTCCAAGGACGTACCAATACTGCAGGGCCGAATCCGAGACCTCCAAGAGAGGGAGATCACTCTGGTCGTAGTGACGTAGGTGATGCTGATCCGGCGCCTTCTGCCCTGCAAACGTCGCCCTCTCCGGCTGTGGGAATTCAATCCGGAGGGACCACGAGCTCTCCGCCACCTCATGGGTGCGACGCCCGTGGAGATGTATAAATTGTTCTTCGGATCACAAGAGATGTGTCCGGACTTGACCGAGGATGCCGGCCTAAGCTGCAATCGCCCGGATACTCAAGTAAGTAGTTCCCTTGCCCGGACGTGCTATCCGTATATTCATCATAATTCTCGCTCTTTTAAAAAGTTGTCCCCTGAACAGGAGTGGATAGCAGAAGCAAAGCTAATAAGGTGTCCGGCCCCCTTCCCTGAGACCACGCCGGATCCCGTGTTAGCCAGGATGCTGGAGGCTGTGCCTTTAGAAGAGGGCGAAGGGGGAAACAGGGAAACTACTGCCTCTGCTAAAGAGGCTCTCAAGAAAGGGGGGATCGAGAATCCCTCCCTCCAGGGGGAGAAGAGGACCGCTTCCGAAGGTCCGGAGGTCAAGACCTCAAAGCGGGGGAAGAAATCTTCACCGGAGGGTCCTGCGCCAGGGGAAACCCCGGCCGCACTATTTCCCCAAGGGAATCGGCCCTCCAGCAAGCCGTAAGTAGAAAAGAGGAGTTTCATAATAAGGGACATCCCTGTTTTTATTTCTGAGGATAGCCGAAGTTCTTACCTTGTAGTTCGGATCTCAGCCCTTCTCAGCAGAGCTCATCTTCGGGGGATCTTCGTCCGGAGATGATGGAGAGCGGACGACCCTGAGGTGTCGTTGCGGAGGGTCTCCCCGAGTCCGGCGGGGCCGGAGAGTTCGGCACCAACTGGTGTACGGCCGGAGGAGCTGAAGGATCTGCTCGAGAGGGCGTCTATCCCAGAAGATCACCATACATTAATGGGTACGGTGATTGAAAAGATTTCATCCGCTGAGAGCGGGTTGCATGAGGCCGTCAGAAGTTTACTGACGGGGTTTGACGTACGTAAAAATGACCATAATTTTTGACAGTTTTGCGCTTAGAATGCGCCCTGTATAGATAGTAGCCCCTGAGACTCGGTATGTTGGCGAGAACGACGGCGTGCCGAGGATCATAATCTTAGTTATAAGGTATCACTCTTCCCATACAGGTGGCGGGGCGTTTGGTGGCCGGCCGGACTGATGTAGTTGCCGAACTAAAGCGGCAACTTGACGTTGCGGATGCGGACATCGTGCTGGTCAATAAACGGCTTGACGAGTCACAAGGTAGGTGGCTTCTCCGCGGTCACCTAGTAAGGGGGCTGATGCCCACGCCTGACAATATGTATGCTTGATGCAGATGGCGCCGCTGCTATGGAGGAGCTTCGGGCGGAGCTTGCCCGAGTCAAGGAGCAAGCCAGAAAGAGTGATGCGGCTGCCTCGAAGGCGGCCGAAGAGCTAAAAGTCGAAAAGGCTGCTCACTGCCGAAGCAGGGAGGAGATGGCCGAAATGGCCGTGAAGCTGAAGGATGCTACCGACCGCTATGAGTTTCTTGAAAGAGAACGCCAAGCGGAGCAAGAGGACCTGAAGAAGGCCACTGCCGAAGCCAAAGATGCCCGCTCCGCGATGAGGGCTATAAAGGAGGAGTTGCGTCAGGCCGGGGATATTGCGGCTGGAAAGCCCTTTCTGCTGCGTAGGAAGTTTACGGACCCGAAGTATGCTCAGTTGGGCCAGTTGTGGGTGCGGAGGATACTTATCTAAATTTGGCGGCGAGTGCGGCGGACGCGGTCGTGCACTTCCGAAGCCAAAAGGATCACGAGATGGAAGAGCTTTTTTGGTCTCAATTCCATAGTCCGGAGCGTCCACTTCCGTTAACTGATCGATTGGCTGAGTGGGCTGAGTTGAACAGGTTGTCCGGACTTGCCATGAAGGATGTCATGGCTCATCTGTGGCCGGACAGGCCCAAGCCGAAGAGTTATTTTCGCTTAGTGCAGCAGTTCCTTGATGCGGTGCCGCATATCAAGGCGATGAAGCGGTCGGCATGCATAGAGGGTGCACGGATGGCCCTCGCCCGTGTCAAAACATGCTGGGCAGAGATGGATGCCACCGACGTTGCATCCCGGGGTTCGGACAGAAGTCGATTACTCGCCGAGCACTATTTTGAGGAAGTCCTGCGGGGCGCTCGCTTAATAGAGTCGCAGTGCTCGAAAAACGTTATGTTCAAATGACATGTATGATTTGTAAAACTATATTTATAATATAAGGGCTTTTTATACTTATGCGTTCAAGTATTGAAATATCTCTTGTGCGGCCGTTAATGTATATGTATATATAACCTGAAAGATGGCAGTCTTCGGCTTCAGCCCCCACGCACATGGTGCGGGGGAGGCGCATTTTCACACTTAATGCAACGTCTTGATCCTGTGAAGGAGGTGATAGCGTAGCAAACTAGGCAACCGGACTATAATGCTTTATCACTTTCACTTAGCCATAGGATTTCGATGGTGGGGCTACTATATAGCCCCTAGGGGCACCGCGCTCTCTGAACTCGGGGCGCGTGTGTGCCTGACCGGGAAACGGTCCTTCGTCAAAGCGGAGGAATTCTAAACATTCCGATGGTCGATCGAGTGGTTGACCAGTCTCTCGCTATATCATGACAGTCAGTTTTTGGCTTTCTCTACTGAGGTGCTCACCCGGCCGAACCGGGGCACAATCGCAGTAGTTCTCCTGGTGCCGCGTTAGCCGATAGAGCGGAACGTAAGGCAGCAAAACACAGGAGCCGGGCAAACCCAACATTTGACCAAAGACATGATTCGGAGCTGATGCATATAAGGCCTAACTCGAGACGCCGAACACTCCCTAAGGTATTCGGTCTTTATGATGACGGGCAGAACAATGCCCTAAGTCCCTAGTGTCCAAGTACGCGCAAAAACTTCTAACGCGGCCGATGCCAAAGCGCCAGCCTCCTCCACGGTTATGGTAAGAGACCGGAGGATGTGTATCAACAAGAGACAGTAAAAAAGGTTTACGCAGGGTCTTAATCTGAAAAGAATCCTTGTAACGGGTCCCTGCTGCACGTCTGCGCCTGTGTCTCCGTTGTGCTGTATCCTGGACGGGTGTAGCACGTTGTTCATCTGTAAAGAGAGAAGAACTTAGTTTGGAAAAAGAGTGTGCAAAAAATGTATTTAAAACGAAGCATGATTTAAAAAATGAATAAAATTGAGCTTTTTTTGGCTCTCATTGTTCATGCTTTTAGCCCCTTGTAAAGGGGTATGTGGCTAGTAAGCCCCTTGTTTATTTATACCGGACTCGTCTAACCGTGTCCGGGGATCTGAATGACCTGTTTTAGGAGCTTTGATCATCAAAGCCGGATTAGTGTGTGGCTGTCAAGGCAGTCTCACGTTCTTCCGCGGTCGAGGAACACTCGAAGTTACCTTTTAATGAGATGATACCGTGTGGACCGGGCATTTTGAGTGTAAGAGACGCGTAATGCGGCATTGCGTTAAAGCGGGCGAAAGCTTCGCGTCCCAATAGTGCTTGATGGCTACTTTTAAATGGGGCGATGTGGAAGATTAGCTTTTCACGACGGAAGTTGTCGGATGAACCGAACACAACTTCAATTGGCATAAGGGCCTGGCGGTACTCCTTTAAAGGAAGTGTTGCTATGACGAATTTTGGTAGGGTCTATCCCCATTCTGCGGATTGAGTCCTGGTATAGCAGGTTTATATCGCTGCCGCCATCCATTAGGACTTGTGTAAACTGTAGCCTGTCGATTATAGGATCCAATATCAAAGCAGTCCATCCTGCATTTCGAATACTTCTGGAGTAATCCTGATGGTCGAAAGTAATTGGTTTTGACATCCAGTTTCGGGACTCCGCTGGGGTGGACCGTGCGGCGCGTACTTTAGTAGGTGCCGCCCTATTTTTCCTTGTTATCACTTGAAGTGAATTCACTGTTTTGACTTCTTGTGGGAAAGTCTTT
Organism: Triticum dicoccoides; assembly: GCF_002162155.2. Classification (NCBI taxonomy): domain Eukaryota; kingdom Viridiplantae; phylum Streptophyta; class Magnoliopsida; order Poales; family Poaceae; genus Triticum; species Triticum dicoccoides. The sequence continues at coordinate 474,175,531 of NC_041393.1, read as the reverse complement.
TGTTTCACGGCGCTCTGCTTGTGGGGTTCGTCCTCGTCCTCACTTGGTGCGCGAGCCCCTTGTGTTCGTTGTTAAGTCGGCCGGACTGCTTGAAGACCCAACAATCTCTGTGAGTATGGTTTGCAGGCTTCCCGGGGGTACTGTGGATTTGGCATATCTTGTCCAAGATTTTGTTTAGATTGGATAGCTCGTCACTGTTGTCCTTAAGAGGCAGTGTTTTGTTGTTCGGCCGAGAGCTTTTGAACCCGGCGTTAACTGTCGTGCTCTTTGGGCTATTTTCCTTATTCCGACGCTGGTCTTTTCTGCGTCGTGGTTTCCCATTTCCATCTCTGACCTCGGATGTACTCGGGTCGCTGGTGCTGCATCTTGCCAGCCAGCTATCTTCTCCCGTGCAAAAGCGGGTCATGAGGCTTGTTAATGCGGCCATTGTCCTTGGCTTTTCCTGGCCGAGGTGTCTGGCGAGCCATTCGTCTCGGACGTTATGTTTGAAGGCTGCTAAGGCTTCGGCATCCGGACAGTCGACTATTTGGTTCTTTTTGGTAAGGAACCTGTTCCAGAATTTGCGGGCTGACTCTCCGGGTTGTTGAGTTATGTGACTTAAATCGTCTGCATCCGGAGGGCGGACATAAGTCCCCTGAAAATTTGCCCGAAATGTGTCCTCGAGCTCTTCCCAACTTCCAATGGTATTTTCTGGGATGCTTTTGAACCAATGTCGGGCTGGCCCTTTGAGCTTGAGGGGTAGGTATTTTATGGTGTGGAGATCGTCTCCTCTAGCCATATGTATGTGTAGGATGTAATCCTCAATCCAGACTCCGGGGTTTGTTGTTCCGTCGTATGCCTCTATGTTTACGGGCTTGAATCCCGCTGGAAATTCATGATTCAGTACCTCATCGGTGAAACATAGGGGGTGTGCGGCGCCCCTGTATTTAGGTGTGCCATTATTTTTGAACACTCGTCGTGTTGTTTTGCTCCCAGGAGCCTTCCTTCTTGGCCCATAGATGGACCTGACCGGGCTATCCTTTTTGTGAAGATCCTTATGTGGATCGCGTGCCGGCTTGTGTGCGGCGCCGCTTGCCTCTCTTTGTTTGCCATGTGGTCGTCTATCCGACCGGGCAGCCCCTTTGTTTTTTGATTGTGGGGGCTCCATGGCCTCTTCGTCGAATTCGGGCAATAGTTTGCGCTTCGGGTAGCTCTTTGTTTGGCGGCTATCGCCGTATTTGTCCACGGTCTTGAGTACCTTGCTCCATCTCATTCTGAGTATGTCTTCCGCTGTTTTGAGCTTCTGCTTCTGCTTCTTCAGACTTCGTGCAGTGGTGACGAGCCTTTTGTGAAGATTTTTCTGTTCTAACGATGTGTCCGACGTGAGATCATCCGGACTGTTGTTTTCGCCGGGGATGGACTGTTTATCCAATTCATCTTGTTCAGATGGTTGCTTGGTGGCACGTTCGTCGTCCACTGGTTCGCCCTGCTCTATGGCTGGGTCGATATGGGTGTTGTTGTTATCGAGGCGGGACTTCGGGCGACGCTTGCGTCGCTGTTTTGGCTATTTTTCGGGGGAATTATGCCTCGCAGCGTCCCGTTGTTCCTCGTTATCGCTTCCTTTTGGTGTATCCACCATGTATACATTGTGAGTTGAGGTGGCTTTCCAGTGCCCTGTGGGCGCTGGTTCTTGGTCGTCTCCGGCAATGTCGTCCATACCGTCGATATCTTCGGAGTCGAGATCTAGCATGTCGGTTATATCGTCGACAGTGGCTACAAATTGGGTGGTGGGTGGGCTTTGAATTTCTTCGTCGTCCGCATCCCAACCGTCCTGACCATGGTCCGGCCAGGGCTCTCCTGATAATGAGAGATACTTTAGTGAGTTAAGGATGTCGCCAAAAGGCGAGTGCTGAAAGATGTCCGTAGCGGTGAACTCCATGATCGGCGCCCAATCGGATTCGATTGGTAGAGGCGCGGGAGGTTCGGAGTCCGGTGAGGAGTCCGGCACCTCGGAGTCACGAGCTTCACAAGGGACAGGGTCGGTATTCGGCTCCATCACCGTAGAGGTAGCAGCCCCCGAGGCGGTGTCTAGGCACCCATCCTCGATCGGCGCAGTCGGCTCCGAGTTAAGGGTCGGAGCGGACTCTTGTGCGGCCTCCAGGGCACTGTCCGGCGGCAGAGCTAGGTCATGCCCATCGTGACAGTGCGGCGCGCTCGGCTGTGGCTCAAATCCGTCGAAGATCAAGTCTCCGCGGATGTCGGCTGTGAAGTCCAAACTTCCAAATCTGACCTGATGGTCAGGGGCGTAGCTTTCAATCTGCTCCAGATGGCCGAGCGAATTGGCTCGCAGTGCAAAGCCGCCGAATACAAAGATTTGTCCGGGGAGAAAAGTCTCACCCTGGACCGCATTGTTGTTGATGATCGAAGGAGCCATCGGGCCTATGAGCCACGACACAGAGGAACTCTCAATGAAAGCACCAATGTCGGTGTCAAAACCGGCGGATCTCGGGTAGGGGGTCCCGAACTGTGCGTCTAGACGGATGGTAACATGAGACAAGGGACACGATGTTTTTACCCAGGTTCGGGCCCTCTTGATGGAGGTAAAACCCTACTCCTGCTTGATTGATATTGATGATATGGGTAGTACAAGAGTGGATCTACCACGAGATCAAGGAGGCTAAACCCTAGAAGCTAGCCTATGGTATGATTGTTGTTCGTCCTATGGACTAAAACCCTCCGGTTTATATAGACACAGGAGAGGGCTAGGGTTACACAGAGTCGGTTACAATGGTAGGAGATCTACATATTCGTATCGCCAAGCTTGCCTTCCACGCCAAGGAAAGTCCCATCCGGACACGGGACGAAGTCTTCAATCTTGTATCTTCATAGTCTTTGAGTCCAGCCAATGATGATAGTTCGGCTATCCGGACACCCCCTAGTCCAGGACTCCCTCAATAGGACTCCAAACATATGATCATCATACACTGGTGACTTAACGTCCAAAGCCAGGCCGTGTTAACAAAACACCGGATGTTATCAAATAAAGATCCAAACATCATGGCCTGAATCAAAATTCAACCATATATCAATATGGTACAAACAAAAATCCCCAAAAAAGAATCAAAGGCAATAGAAAACAGAAGACAGGCATTCAAAGGCTGCCAAGCCTCAACATCAAGTTCTATTCAAGGGTTGCACAGCCACTGAATTACTCCTTAATTCAAACTTGTAAGCCGGGCCTCACATGACCAATCACCATTTTAACTTTGACAAGTTCAGGGTCTTTAAAAGATTAACTGTCAGGAGTACGACGAGTCATTCCAAGATTACCTGGTCGGAGTGGCAAGCATACAAAGGCAGGATAACCCGGATTTTTGTGAATACACATGGCGTCCAAGCCTATTATGAGGGACAACAAAGCTTTTGTTCATTTAACAAGAAGCCCCCAAGTAATATTTCGATCCAGGGGTGCAAGCCGGACCAGTAGGGTAGTCATAGCTATGCTCAATGAGCAGGAAGCCCCCAAGTTTTTTGCAATCCAGGCGTACAAGCCGGATCAAAAGGGTAATCATAGCTATGCTAAATGAGCAGGAAGCCCCCAAGTGACCTTATGAAGTAACAATAAAGACTCAAATTCTCATAAATGAAACGACAGAGGCCCTGAATCATCCAACAACTCAATAGCATCCTAACGTGCTTTCTCATTATCAGCTTCAACATAAGCCGCCACGCGAGGCGAGTCATGACGTATGTCACTAGGGAGAAACGCCTATGCGCCGTAAACCATGAAGAAAGGTGTGTAACCCGTAGACCTATTGGGGGTGGTATTGATACTCCAAAGCACTGAGGGCAACTCTTCCACCCAACAACCCAGTGTCCTCTGCAAAGGGACCATAAGCCAGGGTTTGATACCTTGCAAGATTTTTGGATTGGCTCTTTCAGCTTAACCATTAGACTGGGGGTGAGCCACTAATGATAAATCAAGCCGGATATGCTCTTGTTGACAGAATTCTTTCATCGCACCCTTAGACAGATTAGTGCCATTATCAGTGATGATACTATGAGGGTATCCAAAATGAAAGATCACCATTTTGATGAATTGAACCGCTGTGGCTGCATCGCATTTATTGACCGGCTCAGCTTCAACCCACTTTGTAAACTTGTTAACAGCTACCAAGAGATGAGTCTTTTTATCCTTGGACCTTTTAAAAGGTCCAACTATATCCAGCCCCTAGACTGCAAACGGCCAAGTAATTGGAATCATGCTCAATTCTTAAGCCGGCACATGAGCTCGTCTTGAAAATTTCTAACAACCATCACACCTACTGACCAGATCTTCTGCATCAGGATGAACCCCCAGCCAATAAAACCCATGACGAAAAGCTTTAGCAACGAGAGATTTAGAGCCAGCGTGATGACCGCAATATCCTTCATGAATCTTGATGAGCACATGGGTACATCATACATGACATTTCAGAAAAGTGCACAGTTTAGTTGGAAAGAATTACTAAGCCGAATCAAGCAAACACATGGCCAGGTGAACGCTAACTTAAGTTCATACCACAATCTTGAACACATGGCTGCACTTTCATCCCCATTGTTGTTGGTTGAACTTAGGTATCAAATGGAAGAAATGCAACAACTTATGAGCTCTTGAAGCAACCGGTTTGGAGGAACAAGTTTGGAGAAAACAAGTTTCAAGTGAAGCTGATGCTGTCAGTTTTTACCTCTGATGTTTTGGTGTGCCACACCCATGTGGTGGAGAGACGGGGCCATAGGGGTATATCAACAGAAGATAAATCAAATTATCTTTCCAATGCAAAAAAACCCACATCATTTGGAGTTGTGAGTCAAAAGTATTAGTCATTCTCGTGGAAGGTGTCCAGGCTGTCAAGACTTCGCGAATTTCCGAGGAGCTCTCCAACAACTCCCAAAGTTGACTGCTTATTCACCCAAGAAAGCCATGCAAACCTGCTTACTTTTAAAACCATTTTCACACCTAGCTAAGGGGGGTTGTCCCTGCTATAAAACCCCATCTCCCCCATCCTCTAGAGAAACCTTTTGTCAAATCATTCAGCTACAAGCTTATGCAGCAAGACTGCTAGAGAGATCCGAGAGATCTTGCTACCTTTGCTCTTGTGAGTTCATTCGGATTCGCGAGAAGGAGCCTCTGGTTCCCCCTAGTTCGTGCTCTACGGTTCCGGCTGTTTTGTGTGGATTTGTCCCAGTTTGTAGTTCTGTGATTGTTCGGACAGCGGGTTGGAGTTCTTGTAGCTTCGGTCAGCCATCCCAACATACGGGTTGCATCCAACCTTGGCAGGTATAAAGCTAATTATCCCGGCTGCTTGCAGCTAGTTATCCCTCCCGATTCGATCCTACGACGTGAAGATCGAGCCACTCTCGGGCGTGAACTCATTCATTGGGTTCCCACCTATCATCTGGCATCAGAGCCTTCGTTGACACGGTAGGATCTGTTATCCAAGTTTATCTTGCTATCATCCCTTTACATTGAGTGTTTTTCATGCTATATTTTCTGTCCTAGAAGTCCAAAGCCCCACCAAAAATAAATCCAAGCCTTATTGGTGCTGAGATCTTGTTGTTGCATACCTTGCATGTTCTTCATCTTTTAGATCTGCACCAAGTTCATCTTCATAATTGCTTTCAGATTTGGTTGTTGTGCTTAGGAAGAGAAAAAAAAGAGTGGAAAAAAATCAAAGAGAGAAAAAAAAGAGTGGAAAAAAGTCAAGAGAGAAAAAGAAAGTCTTGTGTAAGATCCAAAAGTTTCAGCTTGATAGAAATATTTCAGAAGCTTGTGTGTTGTGTTTTTCAATCTTGATGTAAAGGTGCAGCAGATCCATCCACATATTTTTCTTGGTTTGCAACAACTTGAATTTAACACAAGCCCCTTTTTGTTTACCCCACCGAGCTCCACAAAAAACCGAAGCTAGTTCTTTGATCCCTGTTTTTCAATCGCTTTAACACATCCGGGAGAAGCACAATCTGATGTGAACTCATAAGAACTTTGGTGAGTAAGAGGTGAGATTGTGTGATTCCACAAAATTATCCTATTCCACTTTTGGCCGTACTAACATGGCAGGATCTAGATCGAGTGTTCATGGAGAAAACCATGGGAAAGCAGATGCCCCGATCACACATGATGATTTTCAGGAATTACGGAACATGGTTCGAGACCTTGGAAGGATGTTTCATGAGCGTCTTCGAGCAGGTGGTGATGGTGTTGGACACCAACAATACCCTGTTTCTCATGAAGTGCAGGAAAGAAGACATGCTCGAGGGCATGATGTTGTTGCCCGTGGGCGTGTCACTACTACTCAAGAAGTGCGACAAGGAGGACATGCTCGAGGGCATAGTGTTGCTGCTGCTCATGGGTGTGGCGCTGTTGCTCTTGAAATGCGGCAAGGATGGCATGCCCGAGGGCAAGCTATTGCTGCCCCTAGGCATGTCGCTGCTGCTCATGAATCACGGCAACGTCATGGCCGACAACAAAGTTATGGCACCCATCGGCACGTCGATGACCTACCGCAAAGAATGACCGTGGTTGATGAACCGACTCCGGTGATTCATAGCCCATGTTTACATGAGAAGCTCATTCCTAGTGTTGCCATCTTGACCACTGCTATTGTCCCAACATCCAAGAAACATGTGCCTCTAATTCCATATGAGGAAGAGAGTCCACAGTCCAAAATCCCACAACTTGAGAGTGATAAGAAAAGCAAGCTGAGTGACTCCACCAAAAGTGAGGAAGAGTGTCCACTTTCAAAAATCTCACCACTTGAGAGTGAAAAGAAAAATGAGTTGAGTGACTCCACCAAATGTGAGGAAGAGTGTCCACTTTCCACGATTCCATATATTGAGAGTGATAAGGAAAGTGAGGTGAGTGAGTCCACAAAATGTGAGATTGAGATCATTCCACACCTTATTAGAGAGATGAGTGAACCACAACATAATATACCATATTATCCAAGAGAGAGGATTAGTGAGTTGTGTGAGTCCGCCAAACGTGAGCTTGAGGTGTTTCCCGATAATATGAAAGAGATGAGTGATCCACCAAATGAAAAGAGAGAGGAGTATTCAATTACTAACCTTTCACAAAAAAAATTTATTTACAATATGTGCAGATGAAAAAGTCATACCTATCAGCTCTCTTGAAACGATGGGAGGACGAGATTCAGGAACAATTGTGGTGCACGTGGAACACCACTATACAAGGTGCATGTGTGCAGATTGATTTTCAGAAAGGCATTGAAGTACTCAATGAGGTAAAACAAAAAGGATCTTCCATTTTTATGAAGCCAGAGGTATGCACGTATGAGTTTTTGAAGCAATGGCATGATAAGATTAGAGAAAAATTGTTTGGTACATCATCCGTCCAGCAATATGGTTTTGCTAATCTTGAAGAGGCTATAAAAGATCCAATAAAACTTAATGTTGCACATGATTATTCATCCTTTTCTTTTCCTAGTTATTTTGTATTGTCCTTGTGCTATAATTTTGCATACCAAATAAAGTTGAGGACAACTTCTGTCCTAGAGAGGGAGGCTGATAAGAACATGATAGTGCTGGGTTATAAATTTGTGATCCATGGAAATATTTGCTGGAAGGAACTCCTAAGTCGAACAAAACATCATGTTTGCATTGTCCATAAGATAGCAAAGCTGAACACTAAAATACTCTATATCATGAAACCTTTGCATTATGATTTGGTATTGCCCTGTTTTCTTTTGTGTTATGACCAAGTAGAGTCGAGGACGACTCCTTTTCAAGAAAGGGGGGATGATGAGGACATCTCGGTCATTGAAACAAGACCAATCATCCCTGGACAAACTCCAAGTTGTGACAAACAAGTACATGATCAGATGCAACACAATTCAAAGGTGAAAGCTACAAATGAGAATTACATCATTTCTTTGCATGGATATTATCTACTTCCCTTCTACTTATCCTTTGCAGATCAAAGAGAGTCGAGGACGACTCTTCATCAAGGGAGGAAGGATGATGAGCACATGGGTATATCATACATGACATTTCAGAAAAGTGCACAATTTAGTTGGAAAGGATTACTAAGCCGAATCAAGCAAACACATGGCCAGGTGAACGCTAACTTAAGTTCATACCACAATCTTGAACACATGGCTGCACTTTCATCCCCATTGTTGTTGGTTGAACTTAGGTATCAAATGAAAGAAATGCAAGAACCTATGAGCTCTTGAAGCAACTGTGACGCCCCCAATTCAATCGTACACTAATCATACACGCAAACGTGTACGATCAAGATCAGGGACTCACGGGAAGATATCACAACACAACTCTAGACACAAATCAAAATAATACAAGCTTTATACTACAAGCCAGGGGCCTCGAGGGCTCGAATACTTAGCTCAAAACACAAGAGTCAGCGGAAGCAACAATATCTAAGTACAGACATGAGTTAAACAAGGGTGCCTTAAGAAGGCTAGCACAAAAGCAACACGATCGAAGAGGCAAGGCCTCCTGCCTGGGACCTCCTAACTACTCCTGGTCGTCGGCGGTCTCCACGTAGTAGCATCCATCGGCGGTGGCATCTGGCTTCAAGGATCCACCATCTGGTTGCATCAACCGGAAAGAAGAAAGAAGGGGGAAAAGGGGTAGCAAAGCAACCGTGAGTACTCATCCAAAGTACTCGCAAGCATCAGATCTATACTAAGTATGCACTGATATCAAATGGAAGGTTTGTATGTGTGGACTGAACTGCAGAATGCCAGAATAGAGGGGGAAGGCCTAGCCTATGGAAGAGTAGCATCTTCACGCAGCTCCGAGCATCTTGCAGCATGTAGAAGAGTAAAGAATAGCAGTTTAATATTTAACAAACATGTTGTAACATAACGCCCAGAGATCCTTCCTCGACTCCCTGCGAGAAAGCAATCCCGGAGCCACATATCTCAAGTATCCATTTGTTGTTGTATAAGATCAGGATATAAGTCTGAACGTCCATTACCGTGGACACGGTATTCGAATATATAACTTCCCTGCAGGGGTGCACCACGTTACCCAACACGCTCGATCACTCTGGCCGGACACACCTTTCTGGGGTCAATGCCCGCCCTCGGAAGATCAACACATCGCAGCCCGACCTAGGCTCAGCAGAGAGGTCCCCGCCCGTCTACATCCCAAGCACTCCGGGGTCTTGGGCCCATCACCCGCAACACTCCGGGTCGTTGCGCGCATGGTGAATACCAGCACCGCCTCGGATGGCCAGCACGATCCGACCGTGCCGCACTGCTGAACTGGACGTCTGACAAAGCATCGGCTGATACTGCGACGTCGAGGCCCATATCTATTCTCGCGTGGTGGTTAGTGCGTAAAGGCCAGAGGCCAACTCAGAACAAATACCCAAACCATAGTGTATTATTAGCTTGGAGAGACGAGCAGAGACTCACGATCGAAAGTGACCCCGTCGCCCCGTCTCGTGGACTTACGACAAGGGCTCAGAATGCCCGGCCGTGCCACGTCATTATCTTGCGGGTGCTCTCCGGGCCTGCCCGACTTTCACCAAGGTCTGGAGTAAAGTCATTATAACTGTGTGTCCAAACATCAAGGGGAAAACACGAGGAATCACCCCCAGTGGATTCCACTCAATGTAATCATCAAGGTGAACGTAAGAGGGACCACCCTCGAGGTTCACACTTGAGGTGTTGAACGACAGAGCCGTATCGGGAATGGTGAAAGAGGAAATCACCCTCGATGACCACGACCGAATAGCTACACTACAGAATTATCAGCAGGAGTGCGTTATGAGGGATCACCCTCGGCACTCGATAGTAGCTCTGCAGAGTCGAGCAACTAAAGGGGCGTGATGTGATGTGAGGTGTCGGGCTCTGGTCGTCGATCACGTCAATCGAGGCATCGATGATGAAGCAGGGGCAATAAGGACAAGTGGGGGTCACTGATGGATAACTAGCCAACCTATACTAAGCAATTTAGGATAAGCAAGTAGGTAACAATAAGCAGGTACAAAAGCAGGCTATGCATCAGAATAGGAGCAAAGAATAACAGTAGCAAAATCTAATGCAAGCATGAAAGTATAGAATGGGCGATATCGTGATGATCAAAGGGGGGGCTTGCCTGGTTGCTCAGACAAGAAGGAGGGTCGTCGTCGACGTAGTCGATCACAAGGACATCAACAGCAGTCTCGGGGTCTACCGAAAAGAAGAGGGGGGAGAAAACAGTAAATACATAGCAAGCAAGAGCATAAAAGGACAACAGGCAGACTAGACGTGTTCTAACGCGGTGCTAGGCGTTACTGGCGAAGGGGGAAACATCCGGGAAAGTTTCCCGGTTCCGGACGTCTGTCAGACAGATGAATCGAAGGGGAAAAGTTGCATGTTTGCTATGCTAGGGACGTGTGGTAGACGAACTGACCGCATATCCGGATTCGTCTCGAAATTCTGAGCAACTTTCATGTATAAAGTTTCTCCATCCAAGCTACGGTTTAATTTCTAAGATTTTCCGAAATTTTAAAGATATTCTGCAATTTAATTTAATTCGAAAATAAACAGAAAAAAATACTAAGTGTACCCAGCCATGTGCTAGCCATGGAGGCTAACTGGTGGGGTCCAGTTGACTGCCTAGTCAGCAGTCAACTAAGATTGTTGACTAGTCAAAGGGCCTAGGGGACCCGCATGTCATTGACTGGGTTATCCCAGTCAGCATTTGACTGGTCAATGGGATCAGTGGGACCCAGGTGTCATTCACACATATTTTAGCATTTTCTTTTTAAGTGGATATTTAGAGGGGGGGTCCACCTGCCATAGGCTAGTAGCTAAACTAACTAGTAATTAGAGCTAAACTACTTTGCACCTGGCCGGCCAGAGGAACAACCAGCCTCACGGCTTGTGCGCACATATGCACAGCACATGGCCGCATCGGCCATGGCCAGGCAGCAGCAGGTAGCAATAAGTGGCAGCAACGGCGGCGCTATAGGCAGTAGGCAGGGCCGAGCGCTGCGGGGGCATGCCTTGGACGCGGCCAGGGCGAGCAGCGGCTAGCGCCAGGCGCGGTGAGCGTGCGCTCGTAGAAGGCCGTGGGGCGACGGCGAGCGTGGCCGGGACAAGGTGCGCAGGGCTGGACATGGGTAAGGGCGGCAGCTTGCGCCAAGCGAGGCAGCAGCAACACAAGGAGCAATGTAAGAGCAGTAGCAACATGAAGTATCAGAGACAGAGAGCAGCGGCACCAAGCACGCACGTACGCGTACGCGGGAGCCCGGATGAGCTCGAGGATGGTGGCTACGGCAACAAATCGAGGGGGCAAGGAAGGGGAATGGACGCGGCTCACTGTGAGGGTGGTCGTGGACGTGCTCGGAACCGCGGGGAGGCGCCGGTGTTGAAGATCGACGGCGATGGTGCCGTGGCTGTGGCAGGGAAGACGACCAGATGGCGGCGATGCGGCGCTCCCCCGCTTGAGCTGCTGCTTGGAATCGACGAGGATGAGGCCGGCGAAGCTCCTCGACGTCTTTACGTGGCTCGGGAGGACCGGTGAGGAGGTGAGGGCGACGGACGGCGTCGGGGCGGAGGGGATCCACCGCGGGAGAGTGAGGGGCGCGAGATGGGGAAAGTGGGCGCTAGGGTTTGACACGGAGAGAGAGGAGGGGCTTGGGGTGCTCTTATCCATCCCCTCAACCGCGGGATGAACGACAGCAGCGGCATCAGCGGCCATGGCGGGGTGGATGGCCGCCACGACCCCCTCCCGTGAACAGGAAGAAGGGGATGGCACCAGTGGTGGGTTGGGCCTTCCCAGCCACTTGGGCCAAAGCCTAGTAGATTAGGTTGTGCTCCTTCTTTTTCTTTATTAACAGAAGTTGCCTAGAAATAATTAGGGCTGCCAAAACACTTTTGATAAATGTGGAACTAGGCCACATAAATACTTTGTGAATTATGAAACTTCCACAGAATGTTTCAAGGCATTTGGAAGTGACTAGGTATTTTTAGAAATTAAACAAGGCAAGATAAATGTTGCTGGACCACAAATTAAAATCCCAGGGGCATTTTAGGAACTCAAAAGAGGTTGGTTCCAACATGAAAAATATCCAAGGATTATTTTCCACATTTTGAACATTTTAGCTTTTACGTTTGAAAACTTTGAGTTTTGGACTTAGATTTGAATTTGAATTGAATTATGTTTTGGATCAAGCGAGGATTAGCAACAGTAATGTGATGACATGGCACCATTAACGGGGGATTACTGTAGCTTAATTATCGGGGCGTCACAGCAACCGGTTTGGAGGAACAAGTTTGGAGAAAACAAGTTTCAAGTGAAGCTAATGCTGTCAGTTTTTACCTCTGATGTTTTGGTGTGCCACACCCATGTGGTGTAGAGACGGGGCCATAGGGGAATATCAACAGAAGCTAAATCAAATTATCTTTCCAATGCAAAAAACCTCACATCATTTGGAGTTGTGAGTCAAAAGTACTAGTCATTCTCGTGGAAGGTGTCCAGACTGTCAAGACTTCGCGAATTTCCGAGGAGCTCTCCAACAACTCCCAAAGTTGACTGCTTATTCACCCAAGGAAGCCATGCAAACCTGCTTACTTTTAAAACCATTTTCACACCTAGCTAAGGGGGGTTGTCCCTGCTATAAAACCCCATCTCCCCCATCCTCTAGAGAAACCTTTTGTCAAACCATTCAGCTACAAGCTTATGCAGCAAGACTGCTAAAGAGATCCGAGAGATCTTGCTACCTTTGCTCTTGTGAGTTCATTCGGATTCACGAGAAGGAGCCTCTGGTTCCCCCTAGTCCGTGCTCTACAGTTTCGGTTGTTTTATGTGGATTAGTCCCGGTTTGTGGTTCTACGATTGTTCGGACATCGGGTTGGAGTTCTTGTAGCTTCGGTCAGCCATCCCCAACGTACGGGTTGCATCCAACCTTGGCAGGTATAAAGCTAGTTATCCCGGCTGCTTGCAGCTAGTTATCCCTCCCGATTCGATCCTACGACGTGAAGATCGGGCCACCCTCGGGCGTGAACTCATTCATCGGGTTCCCACCTATCAAATCTCCCTTAGAATTTCACGGCCTTCCTCAGGAGAAATGCATCGCTGAAACACTCATGTAACACTACATCTGTGGAGTTCACCATTGACAATAGTCATTGACTTAGACCTCCGGGTTATTTGCCCGGCCAAGGTTTCATCCTCAGGTAACTCTCCCCGGGTCATATAAGCCAAATACAGAATAGTCCAATCAGGGATAACATGGAGAGTCGCCACCAACTGTGCCTCCGGGTCAGGAACTGCCAAGTCATCCTCTGTAGGCAACTTAACTGATGGGTTATGCAAAACAATCAAGGAAAACATTAGGGGGACCGGCTTATGCTGAGACCCCAGTCGGCTTAATCCATCAGCAGCCTCATTTTTCCTGCGATCAACATGCTCCACTTGATAACCTTTGAAATGACCAGCAATTGTGTCAACCTCTCGGTGATAAGCCGCCATGAGTGGGTCCTTTGAATCCCAAGTTCCTGACACTTGCTGAGCCACCAAATCTGAGTCGCCAAAGCACCTTACCCGGCTTAGATTCATCTCTTTAGCCATCCGAAGACCATGAAGTAAGGCTTCATACTCAGCTGCATTGTTAGTACAAGGGAACGTCAACCTTAAAACATAACAAAATTTATCGCCTCCTGAGGAAGTCAATATAACTCCAGCCCCTAAGCCTTCCAATTGCCTGGATCCATCAAAATGAATAGTCTAATATGTATTATTCGGCTTATCCTCAGGCATCTGCAGCTCTGTCGAGTCATTGATGAAGTCCACAAGTGCTTGAGATTTTATAGCCGTCCGAGGCACATACTTCAAGCCATGGGGTCTAAACTCAATGGCCCACTTAGCTACCCGACCTGTGACTTCTCTGTTTTGAATAATATCTCCCAAGGGAGTAGAACTAAACACAATGATGGGATGCCCAAGGAAATATTGCTTCAACTTGCAACTCATCATAAACACGTCGTAAACCAATTTCTGCCAATGTGGGTATCTCTGCTTAGATTCAATGAGCACCTCACTGACATAATAAACCAAACTTTGAACCTGATACTCCTTGCCTGGCTCCTTCCTTTCAACAACAACTGCCACACTAACAGCTCTGTTGTTTGCAGCCACGTATAAAAGCAAGGGCTCCTTCTCAATAGAAGCTGCAAGAACCGGCAGCTCAGCGAGCTATTTTTTAAGCGCCTCAAACGCCTCATTAGCAGCATCACTCCGAACAAAGTCATATGTCTTCTTCATCATTTGATACAAAGGGATAGCCTTCTCTCTCAGGCGGCTTATAAACCGGCTCAAAGCCGCAAACAACGCGCCAAACGTTGGACGTCATTGATACACGCCGGCTTAGTCAAAGAAGTGATAGCCTTGATTTTCTCCGGGTTAGCTTCAATGCCCCTCTTAGAAACCAGGAAACCCAATAACTTGCCTGCTGGCACGCCAAAGAAAACATTGGCTGGGTTAAGCATCATTTGATAGACCCAGAGATTGTCAAAGGTCTCTTTCAGATCATCTATCAAAGTCTCCTTCTTCCTGGATTTCACAAAAATATCATCCACATAGGCATGAACATTGCGTCCAATCTAGCCGTGAAGGCAATTCTGAACACACCGTTGGTAAGTCGCCTAAGCACTCTTGAGCCCAAAAGGCATAGATACATAGTAGAAGGCTGCAAAGGGAGTGATGAAAGCTATCTTCTCCTGGTCCTTAATTGCCATCTTGACCTGATGATAACCGGAATAAGCATCCAAAAAGCTCAAACGCTCACAACCCACCGTAGCATCAATAATCAGATCAATACGAGGGAGAGGAAAATGATTAGCCAGACAGGCCTTATTAAGGTCTGTATAATCCACACACATACGCCAAGTGCCATTTTTCTTAAGTACCAGCACCGGGTTAGCCAACCATTCAGGATGAAAAACTTCAATGATGAACCCTGCCGCCAAGAGTCGGGCCACTTCTGTTGGGGAACGTAGTAATTTCAAAAAAAAAAATCTTACGCACACACAAGATCATGGTGATGCATAGCAATGAGAGGGGAGAGTGTGTCCACGTACCCTCGTAGACCGAAAGCGGAAGCATTAGCACAACGCAGTTGATGTAGTCGTACGTCTTCATGGCCCGACCGATCGATCAAGCACCGAAAGCATGGCACCTCTGAGTTCTTACACACGTTCAGCTCGATGACATCCCTCGAACTCCGATCCAGCCGAGTGTCGAGGGAGAGTTCTGTCAGCACGACGGCATGGTGACGATGATGATGTTCTACTGACGCAGGGCTTCGCCTAAGCACCACCACGATATTATCGAGGAGGACTATAGTGGAGGGGGCACCGCACACGGCTAAGAGATCAATGATCAATTGTTGTGTCTATGGGGTGCCCCCTCCCCCGTATATAAAGGAGTGGAGGAAGGGGGCGGCCAAGGGGAGAGGCGCGCCCAAGGGGGGAGTCATGCTCCCACCGGGAGTAGGACTCCTCCCTTTCCTATTTGGAGAGGGAGAGGGAAGGAAGAGGAAGGAGGGAGGAAGGAAAGGGGGGGCCGGCCCCCCTCCCAATTCGGATTGGGCTTGGGGGGCGCGCCCCCTTCCTTGCCCCTTTCCCCTCATTTTCACTAAGGCCCATTAAGGCCCATATACCTCCCGGGGGGTTCCGGTAACCTCCCGGAGCTTCTATATTGTCCCATTCTCACCCGGAACCTTTCCGGTGTCCAAATATAGTCGTCCAATATATCAATCTTCATGTCTCGACCATTTCGAGAGTCCTCGTCATGTCCGTGATCTCATCCGGGACTCCGAACAACCTTTGGTACATCAAAACACATAAACTCATAATATAACTGTCATCTAACTTTAAGCGTGCGGACCCTATGGGTTCAAGAACTATGTAGACATGACCGAGACACATCTCCGGTCAATAACCAATAGCAGAACCTGGATGCTCATATTGGCTCCTACATATTCTACGAAGATCTTTATCGGTCAAACCGCATAACAACATATGTTGTTCCCTTTGTCATCGGTATGTTACTTGCCCGAGATTCGATCATCGGTATCTCAATACCCTAGTTCAATCTCGTTACCGGCAAGTCTATTTACTCATTACGTAATGCATCATCCCGTAACTAACTCATTAGCTACATTGCTTCCAAGGCTTATAGTGATGTGCATTACCGAGAGGGCCCAGAGATACCTCTTCGACAATCGGAGTGACAAATCCTAATCTCGAAATACGTCAACTCAACAAGTACCTTTGGAGACACCTGTAGAGCACCTTTATAATCACCCAGTTACATTGTGATGTTTGGTAGCACACAAAGTGTTCCTTCGGTAAGCGGGAGTTACATAATCTCATAGTCATAGGAACATGTATAAGTCATGAAGAAAGCAATAGCAACATACTAAACGATCAAGTGCTAAGCTAACGGAATGGGTCAAGTCAATCACATCATTCTCCTAATGATGTGATCCCGTTAATCAAATGACAACTCATGTCTATGGTTAGGAAACTTAACCATCTTTGATTCACGAGCTAGTCAAGTAGAGGCATACTAGTGACACTATGTTTGTCTATGTATTCACACATGTATTATGTTTCCGGGTAATACAATTCTAGCATGAATAATAAACATTTATCATGATATGAGGAAATAAATAATAGCTTTATTATTGCCTCTAGGACATATTTCCTTCAGTCTCCCACTTGCACTAGAGTCAATAATCTAGATTACACAGTAATGATTCTAACACCCATGGAGCCTTGGTGCTGATCATGTTTTGCTCGTGGAAGAGGCTTAGTCAACGGGTCTGCAACATACATATCCGTATGTATCTTGCAAATCTCTATGTCTCCCACCTGGACTTGGCCCCGGATGGAATTAAGCGTCTCTTGATGTGCTTGGTTCTCTTGTGAAATCTGGATTCCTTTGCCAAGGCAATTGCACCAGTGTTGTCACAAAAAATTTTCATTGGACCTGATGCACTAGGTATGACACCGAGATCGGATATGAACTCCTTCATCCAGACTCCTTCATTTGCTGCTTCTGAAGCAGCTATGTACTCCGCTTCACATGTAGATCCCGCCACGACGCTTTGTTTAGAACTGCACCAACTGACAACTCCACCGTTCAATATAAACACATATCCGGTTTGCAATTTAGAATCGTCCGGATCAGTGTCAAAGCTTGCATCGACGTAACCATTTACGACTAGCTCTTTGTCACCTCCATAAACGAGAAACATATCCTTAGTCCTTTTCAGGTATTTCAGGATGTTCTTGACCGCTGTCCAATGATCTACTCCTGGATTACTTTGGTACCTCCCTGCTAAACTAATAGCAAGGCACACATCAGGTCTGGTACACAGCATTGCATACATGATAGAGCCTATGGCTGAAGCATAGGGAACTTCTTTCATTTTCTCTCTATCTTCTACAGTGGTCGGGCATTGAGTCTGACTCAATTTCACACCTTGTATTACAGGCAAGAACCCTTTCTTTGCTTGATCCATTTTGAACTTTTTCAAAACTTTATCAAGGTATGTACTTTGTGAAAGTCCAATTAAGCGTCTTGATCTATCTCTATAGATCTTGATGCCCAATATGTAAGCAGCTTCACCGAGGTCTTTCATTGAAAAACTTTTATTCAAGTATCCTTTTATGCTATCCAGAAATTCTATATCATTTCCAATCAATAATATGTCGTCCACATATAATATTAGAAATGCTATAGAGCTCCCACTCACTTTCTTGTAAATACAGGCTTCTCCAAAAGTCTGTAAAAAACCATATACTTTGATCACACTATCGAAGCATTTATTCCAACTCCGAGAGGCTTGTACTAGTCCATAAATGGATAGCTGGAGCTTGCACACTTTGTTAGCATCCTTTGGATCGACAAAACCTTCTGGTTGCATCATATACAACTCTTCTTCCAGAAATCCATTCAGGAATGCAGTTTTGACATCCATTTGCCAAATTTCATAATCATAAATGCGGCAATTGCTAACATGATTCGGACAGACTTAAGCATCGCTACGGGTGAGAAAGTCTCATCGTAGTCAACCCCTTGAACTTGTCTAAAACCTTTTGCAACAAGTCGAGCTTTGTAGACAGTAACATTATCATCAGCATCAGTCTTCTTCTTGAAGATCCATTTATTCTCGATGGCTTGCCGATCATCGGGCAAGTCAACCAAAGTCCACACTTCGTTCTCATACATGGATCCCATCTCAGATTTCATGGCCTCAAGCCATTTTGCGGAATCTGGGCTCATCATCGCTTCCTCATAGTTCGTAGGTTTGCCATGGTCAAATAACATGACCTCCAGAATAGGATTACCGTACCACTCTGGTGCGGATCTTACTCTGGTTGACCTACAAGGTTCTGTAGTAACTTTATCTGAAGTTTCATGATCAACATCATTAGCTTCCTCACTTATTGGTGTAGTCATCACAGGAACCGGTTTCTGTGATGAACTATTTTCCAATAAAGGAGCAGGTACAGTTACCTCATCAAGTTCTACTTTCCTCCCACTCACTTCTTTCGAGAGAAACTCCTTCTCTAGAAAGGATCCATTCTTGGCAACAAATGTCTTGCCTTCGGATTTGTGATAGAAGGTGTACCCAACAGTTTCCTTTGGGTATCCTATGAAGACACATTTCTCCGATTGGGTTCGAGCTTATCAGGTTGAAGCTTTTTCACATAAGCATCGCGGCCCCAAACTTTAAGAAACGACAACTTTGGTTTCTTGCCAAACCACAGTTCATAAGGCGTCGTCTCAATGGATTTTGATGGTGCCCTATTTAACGTGAATGCGGCCATCTCTAAAGAATAACCCCAAAACGATAGCGGTAAATCAGTAAGAGACATCATAGATCGCACCATATCTAGTAAAGTACGATTACGACGTTCGGACACACCATTACGCTATGGTGTTTCGGGTGGCGTGAGTTGCGAAACTATTCCGCATTGCTTCAAATGTAAACCAAACTCGTAACTCAAATATTCTCCTCCACAATCAGATAGTAGAAACTTTATTTTCTTGTTACGATGATTTTCAACTTCACTCTGAAATTCTTTGAACTTTTCAAATGTTTCAGACTTATGTTTCATTAAGTAGATATACCCATATCTGCTCAAATCATCTGTGAAGGTGAGAAAATAACGATATCCGCCGCGAGCATCAACATTCATTGGACCACATACATCAGTATGTATGATTTCCAACAAATCAGTTGCTCGCTCCATAGTTCCGGAGAACGGCGTTTTAGTCATCTTGCCCATGAGGCATGGTTCGCAAGTACCCAGTGATTCATAATCAAGTGATTCCAAAAGTCCATCAGTATGGAGTTTCTTCATGCGCTTTACACCAATATGACCTAAACGGCAGTGCCACAAATAAGTTGCACTATCATTATCAACGCTGCATCTTTTGGCTTCAACATTATGAATATGTGTAGCACTACTATAGAGATTCATCAAAAATAGACCACTCTTTAAGGGTGCATGACCATAAAAGATATTACTCATATAAATAGAACAACCATTATTCTCATATTTAAATGAATAACCGTCTCGCATCAAACAAGATCCAGATATAATGTTCATGCTCAATGCTGGCACCAAATAACAATTATTTAGGTTTAAAACTAATCCTGGAGGTAGATGTAGAGGTAGCGTGCCGACGGCGATCACATCGACTTTGGAACCATTTCCCACGCGCATCGTCACCTCGTCCTTAGCCAGTGTCCACTTAATCCGTAGTCCCTGTTTCGAGTTGCAAATATTAGCAACGGAACCAGTATCAAATACCCAGGTGCTACTGCAAGCTCTGGTAAGGTACACATCAATAACATGTATATCACATATACCTTTGTTCATCTTGCCATCCTTCTTATCCGCCAAATACTTGGGGCAGTTCCGCTTCCAGTGACCAATCTGCTTGAAGTAGAAGCACTCAGTCTCAGGCTTAGGTCCAAACTTGGATTTCTTCTCTCGAGCAGCAACTTCCTTGTTGTTCTTCTTGAAGTTCCCTTTCTTTTTCCCTTTGCCCTTTTTCTTGAAACTAGTGGTCTTATTGACCATCAACACTTGATGCTCCTTCTTGATTTCTACCTCCGCAACCTTTAGCATTGCGAAGAGCTCGGGAATTGTCTTATCCATCCCTTGCATATTATAGTTCATCACGAAGCTCTTGTAGCTTGGTGGCAGTGATTGAAGAATTCTGTCAATGACGCTATCATCTGGAAGATTAACTCTCAGTTGAATCAAGTGATTGTTATACCCAGACATTCTGAGTATATGCTCACTGACAGAACTATTCTCCTCCATCTTGCAGCTGTAGAACTTATTGGAGACTTCATATCTCTCAATTCGGGCATTTGCTTGAAATATTAACTTCAACTCCTGGAACATCTCATATGCTCCATGACGTTCAAAACGTCGTTGAAGTCCCGATTCTAAGCCGTAAAGCATGGCACACTGAACTATCGAGTAGTCATCAGCTTTGCTCTGCCAGACATTCATAACATCTGGTGTTGCTCCTATAGCAGGTTTGGCACCTAGCGGTGCTTCCATAACGTAATTCTTTTGTGCAGCAATGAGGATAATCCTCAAGTTGCCCCAGTCCGTGTAATTGCTACCATCATCTTTCAACTTTGCTTTCTCAAGGAACGCATTAAAATTCAACGGAACAACAGCACGAGCCATCTATCTACAACAAACATAGATAAGCAAAATACTATCAGGTACTAAGTTCATGATAAATTTAAGTTCAATTAATCATATTACTTAAGAACTCCCACTTAGATAGACATCCCTCTAATCATCTAAGTGATCACGTGATCCAAATCAACTAAACCATAACCGGTCATCACGTGAAATTGAGTAGTTTTCAATGGTGAACATCACTATGTTGATCATATCTACTATATGATTCACGCTCGACCTTTTGGTCTCAGTGTTCCGAAGCCATATCTGCATATGCTAGGCTCGTCAAGTTTCACCTGAGTATTCTGTGTGTGCAAAACTGGCTTGCACCCGTTGTAGATGGACGTAGAGCTTATCACACCCGATCATCACGTGGTGTCTGGGCACGAGGAACTTTGGCAACGGTCCATACTCAGGGAGAACACTTTTATCTTGAAATTTAGTGAGAGATCATCTTATAATGCTACCGTCAATCAAAGCAAGATAAGATGCATAAAAGATAAACATCACATGCAATAAATATAAGTGATATGATATGGTCATCATCATCTTGTGCTTGTGATCTCCATCTCCGAAGCACCATCATGATCACCATCGTCACTGGCGCGACACCTTGATCTCCATCGTAGCATCGTTGTCGTCTCGCCAACTATTGCTTCTACGACTATCGCTATCGCTTAGTGATAAAGTAAAGCAATTACAGGGCGATTGCATTGCATACAATAAAGCGACAACCATATGGCTCCTGCTAGTTGCCGATAACTCGGTTACAAAATATGATCATCTCATACAATAAAATATAGCATCATGTCTTGACCATATCACATCACAACATGCCCTGCAAAAACAAGTTAGACGTCCTCTACTTTGTTGTTGCAAGTTTTACGTGACTGCTACGGGCTTAGCAAGAACCGTTCTTACCTACGCATCAAATCCACAACGATAGTTCGTCAAGTTAGTGATGTTTTAACCTTCTCAAGGACCGGGCGTAGCCACACTCGGTTCAACTAAAGTTGGAGAAACTGACACCCGCCAGCCACCTGTGTGCAAAGCACGTCGATAGAACCAGTCTCGCGTAAGCGTACGCGTAATGTCGGTCCGAGCCGCTTCATCCAACAATACCGCCCAACCAAAGTATGACATGCTGGTAAGCAGTATGACTTGTATCGCCCACAACTCACATGTGTTCTACTCGTGCATATAACATCAACGCATAAAACCTAGGCTCGGATGCCACTGTTGGGGAATGTAGCAATTTCAAAAAAAATTCTACGCACACACAAGATCATGGTGATGCATAGCAACGAGAGGGGAGAGTGTGTCCACGTACCCTCGTAGACTGAAAGCGGAAGCGTTAGCACAACGCGGTTGATGTAGTCCTACGTCTTCACGGCCCGACCGATCAAGCACCGAAAGCACGTCACCTCCGAGTTCTTGCACACGTTCAGCTCGATGACGTCCCTCGAACTCCGATCCAGCCGAGTGTCGAGGGAGAGCTCTGTCAGCATGGCGGCGTGGTGACAAAGATGATGTTCTACCGACGCAGGGCTTCGCCTAAGCACCGCTACGATATTATCGAGGAGGACTATGGTGGAGGGGGGCACCGCACACGGCTAAGAGATCAATGATCAATTGTTGTGTCTATGGGGTGCCCCCCTCCCCCGTATATAAAGGAGTGGAGGAGGGGGCCAGCCAAGGGGAGAGGCGTGCCCAAGGGGGGAGTCCTACTCCCACCGGGAGTAGGACTCCTTCCTTTCCTATTTGGAGAGGGAGAGGGAAGGAAGAGGAGGAGGGAGGAAGGAAAAGGGGGGGCCTCCCAATTCAGATTGGGCTTGGGGGGGCGCCCCCTCCCTTGCTCCTTTACCCTCCTTTCCACTAAGGCCCATTAAGGCCCATATACCTCCCGGGGGGTTCCGGTAACCTCCCGGAGCTCCGGTATTGTCCCAATCTCACCCGAAACCTTTCAGGTGTCCAAATATAGTCGTCCAATATATTGATCTTCATGTCTCGACCATTTCGAGACTCCTCGTCATGTCCGTGATCTCATCCGGGACTCCGAACAACCTTTGGTACATCAAAACACATAAACTCATAATATAACTGTCATCTAACTTTAAGCATGCGGACCCTACGGGTTCGAGAACTATGTAGACATGACCGAGACACGTCTCCGGTCAATAACCAATAGCGGAACCTGGATGCTCATATTGGCTCCTACATATTCTACGAAGATCTTTATTGGTCAAACCGCATAACAACATACATTGTTCCCTTTGTCATCGGTATGTTACTTGCCCGAGATTCGATCATCGGTATCTCAATACCTAGTTCAATCTCGTTACTGGCAAGTCTCTTTACTCGTTACGTAATGCATCATCCCGTAACTAATTCATTCGCTACATTGCTTGCAAGCCTTATAGTGATGTGCATTACCGAGAGGGCCCAGAGATACCTCTCCGACAATCGGAGTGACAAATCCTAATCTCGAAATACGTCAACTCAACAAGTACCTTTGGAGACACCTGTAGAGCACCTTTATAATCACCCAGTTACGTTGTGACATTTGGTAGCACATAAAGTGTTCCTCCGGTAAGCGGGAGTTACATAATCTCATAGTCATATGAACATGTATAAGTCATGAAGAAAGCAATAGCAACATACTAAACGATCAAGTGCTAAGCTAACGGAATGGGTCAAGTCGATCACATCGTTCTCCTAATGATGTGATCCCGTTAATCAAATGACAACTCATGTCTATGGTTAGGAAACTTAACCATCTTTGATTCACGAGCTAGTTAAGTAGAGGCATACTAGTGTCACTATGTTTGTCTATGTATTCACACATGTATTATGTTTCCGTGTAATACATTTCTAGCATGAATAATAAACATTTATCATGATATGAGGAAATAAATAATAACTTTATTATTGCCTCTAGGGCATATTTCCTTCAACTTCTTCACCAATTACCTTTCGTCTCTCTTCATTAAAACAACGAAGAAAAATTGCTTGACCGGCTTAAACTTTGGATCCACATTAAGAGTGTGCTCAGCGAGTTCCCTCGGTACACCTGGCATGTCAGAAGGTTTCCATGCAAAGATGTCCCGGTTCTCACGGATGAACTCAATGAGCGTGCTTTCCTATTTTTGATCCATATTAGCACTAATGTTGAACTGCTTGGACGAGTCGCGGGGCACAAAATAAACCAACTTAGTGTCATCTGCCGATTAAACTTCAACAGGGGGTCATTTTCTGTAGTTGGCTTCTTCAAAGGCGTCATATCCGTCGGGTCAACATTGTCTTTATAAAACTTCAACTCCTTTGTAGCACCAGCCGACTCAGCATATGCAGCATCACCTTCTTCACAATCCAGAGCAATCTTTCTATCACCATGCACCGTGATGGTGCCCTTATGAGCCGACATTTTAAGCTGCAAATAAACATAACATGGTCGTGCCATAAACTTGGCGTAAGCCGGTCGCCCAAACAAAGCATGGTATGGGCTTTTGATCTTAACCACCTCAAAGATCAATTTCTCAGCTCTGGAATCATGGTCATCTCCCAAAGCTACCTCCAGTGTTATCTCACCCACTGGATACGCTGACTTACCAGGCACCACCCCATGGAAAACTGTAGAAGACGCCTTAAGATCTTTGTCAGTCAAATTCATATGACGAAAAGTCTCATAGTAAAGGATATTGATACTGCTGCCCCCATCCATGAGCACCTTTGTAAGCTTATACCCTCCTACTTGAGGAGAAACCACCAATGCCAACTGACCTAGATTGTCAACCCAAGGTGGGTGATCCTCCCGGCTCCATACAATAGGCTGCTCAGACCACCTCAAATAATGAGGCACCACCGGCTCAACTAAATTCACCGCCTGCTTATGGATTTTCTGATCTCGCTTGCACAGGCTCGTGGTGAACACATGATATTGACCACTATTCAGTTGCTTTGGATTACTCTGATAACCAGACTGCTGCTGCTGATTCCCTTGACCAGATTGCTAATTGAAACCACCTTGATTACCTTGGCCTTAAAAGCTAGAGCTTGAACCGCCACCTCCAAAACCAGGTCCATGAGAGCCGGAACCTGAACCGCCATGCGGGCCATGATTGTTCTAGAAATAATTAGAGTTTCTATACTCCCTCATGATGAAGCAATCCTTCCACAAATGACTGGCCGGCTTTCCTGGGTTCCGTGCTTCAGACAAGGCTGATTCATCATGGCCTCAAGGTTGAACTTCGGCCATCCAAACCGGGGCGCTTGCATTTTACCCTTACAATGCTGGTTATGACTCTGCGTATTAGTGTTAGCCACTATGTCTAAACCACCATCTGCCTTACATTTACCATTGCCACCTTGACTCGCCGTGTTATGCTGTCCCTTTGCATTGCCACTCTTCTTCCCTTTCCAACCTTCTCCTCATCAGACTCAGGGCCTTTCGTGCTATCAGAGTCGGCATATTTGACGAGAGCTGCCATGAGCTTCCCCATGTCATTAAAATTACGCTTAAGCCGCTCCAATTTTTGCTTAAGGGGAAGAAAACGACAATTCTTCTCTAACATCAGGACTGCTGAATCGGCGTTGATACTGTTCGATGAGTGTATAACAGCTAAGATCCGGCACACCCAATTGGTTGTTGATTCACCTTCACCTTGGATGCAAGAATCCAAATCCAGAATCGACATAGGCTGCTTGCATGTGTCTTTAAAATTTTGAATAAATCACTTCTTCAACTTTGCCCATGACCTAATGGAGTTAGCGGGTAGGCCTTTCAACCAAGTACGAGCTGGCCCATCCAACAACATGGTAAAATACTTAGCACATGCAGCATCACTGACATCCAGCATCTCCATAGCCATCTCATAACTCTCAACCCAAGCCTCTGGGGGTTGATCTGTTGTGTAGTTAGGCACCTTATGGGGGCCCTTGAAATCCTTAGGCAAGCGGTCGTTATGTAGAGCCGGCACTAAACATGGCACACCCAAAGTTCTAGAGGTCACTCCTGCCTCCACATATGCAGACGGATAAACCGGAGATTGTTGTTGAGCCGCCAACTAAGCCGCCAGCTCTGCCTCACGTCGCGCCCTCCCCTGGTCCACCAAAGCCTGAGAATCATTACCAGCGTGCAGCGGGTCAGGCTGACGGGGTTGATTACGGTGCCGCTCACTGCTCGATACAGCTGGCTCATCAATGTGCCTGCTATAGCTCCGGCTTGGACGTGGGGTTGAGTGAATTCGATCATGACTATATGAATAAGCCGCGTGTTGGGCCACTACTGTCTGAAGAGTTTCTCCGACTCTCTGTATTTCCATCACCGCTGGCGACTCATCCTGAACCGGGAGAGCCGCCAGTCGAGTAGCCCCAGCTATCATGTTATCCAAAGGATTAGAAAAATTACCCGGGGGCATTGGAACGTGCTGAGAGGTCAAATTCAAACATGGGGGTTCTGCAGCACTAGGCTGAACCGGCGCTCCGGCCGCCGGCGCCTGAACGGCCCGATCCACACTAGGAGGGTTACTGGTTCCTGCCCCAGGCATGTTGAAAACATTCCTCACATCGTAAACCGGAGGTAATCGACTCACATGCCTTCTGCTGAAGACGGCATTTGATGCGTCCTAGTCTAAGCTCAACCGCAAATTCTCTGCTTGAAGCCGTTCCACCTCCCTCTACAAGGCGGCTCACTCTTTCGCCATCCAGGTGTTCTCAGTGTTTAGATCCTCCTTGGCTTGCGCTATCTCATCACGTAACTTTGCAGCATCTGCGTTATGCTGCGTTTGATCTGCCGGGTTTATCTCTGCGGTTAACAGCGTTGCTAGAGCATCCAATAGATCGGATAAGACTTGATCCGGCAGGCGCACAAGGCCTCCTGCCCCGGCTGCCATTGTCATTGCTGAACCAGAGATCATCGCTGCTGTAGTTGAAGAATCCTGCCCTGGCTGTGTACCGGCCATGAAGATCGCAACCCTGTGTGGTGGCTCGTAGGGGTCTGGAATACTGCCACCACTGGGACAGCCCCCGAGCACACCATCCTGAACCTGATAGATGGAATTGGTCTCGCTGGTTGAGGACTCATCGCCTGAATAGATGGCCGTCTCACCACCAGACTCAGATCCTCCTCCTAGATCCACTCCTTGAGTAAAGCCAACAAAGACATGCTTTGGGGAGGCTTGAACCCTGGTGGGTCACACGCGCTAAGTCGTCTTGACGATGTCGGTGCAGATGTCCGGCTCAGCTTCCGATTCACCAATCTTGCCAATGAAGACATGGATTCCATCAAAGGGGACCCGATATCCGTACTCGATTGAGTCGGCCTCAAGGCCCCAGCCTGCGTCGTCGATGTAGAGCTTGCCGCGACAACTCTTCATCATCCGGCCCACAGCGTATCCCTTGAGTCCTGCGAAGCTGCCCATCAAGAACTCGAAACCACTGTGCGCTGGCCCCACGGTGGGCACCAACTGTCGTGGAATTGTCATGGCAGATGCCCTAGCATAAGAACTTAGGTGTGGAGCCATCGGAATGTGGTTAGCTTGAAGGGGTTAATACGGGACAAGGGACACAGAGAGTTTTACCCAGGTTCAGCACCTCGCAACAAGGTAAAGGCCTACTCCTACTTTAGGTTGTATTGCTTGGGTTTTGATTACCAGGGAGCTAATACGCTTGACCTAAACCTCCGCCGGGTCACCCCTTTTATATACGCAGGTTGATGCCCGGCGGCTTACAGAGTCCCGGCCGGCTCATACACAACGTGTCCGGCTCGGTGACAGATCTACACTTTCCTTAACATACAAGTTAAACATATGGCGGTTTACGCCCGTGGGCCTCAAGTCTCCTCCGGGTCTTGGGCCTTCAGTAAGCTTGCTTCATGAACCGCCATCTTCAACATCTTCTTGGGCCTTCTCATTATGACCCGCCACTGGTATGACCCGGCACCTCCTGGGCGGGTCATACCCAATAGTCATATCCCCAACACACTTGCTTGCGTACTGCCATGAACCTGGTGGGTCCCTCCTGTCATCCTCTCCATGTACAATCATCTCCTGGTTGTGTATGCTTCAACCTAGTAGGCTCAGAAGTCAGCCTCTAAACCCGTGGTGGACAAATACAACCCATTTAAAAAAATAACAACCCATTCCATACGTTCACACGGAAGTTCAACATTCAAGAGCAAAGTAACATGTCTGATTAGATATAGAGTGCTGAACTTCCATGTTGACAACCATCATAGCCAAGTTAACTATCTACTCCTACTAATAATCTAGTGTACAAGTACTGACTTACTCCTAGCTAACTAGACGATGTCGGCCGCCATCTGTGGTATACGCTAAATGCCGGCACCGACGTCCTCCTCCTTGCCTCGGACTTGCCGGAGGTGCGATAGGGTGCGTTGCTCGCGCGCGTTGGCCCTTTCCATGCCAGCATGGTCCACCGAAGCTTCAGCTTCTAAGCAGGAAACCCACTTGACGAGCTGGTAGTAAAATTTGGCGTCGCGCACACATGCGTGCCCGACAGCTTCTAGGGCTATTTGTCGGGCTCTAGCCTCCATGTAGTCGGCCCAGCCACGGGCACTCTGCTCACGATTCAAAGCGGCGGTGTGATGCTGCTCCATGCCCCACTGGCGGTGCAAATCGGTGATACACTGCTCCTCCGCCAGGTGGTCACGCTCCAACAAGTCCTTGTACTCCACATTGCCATCTAAAGACCGATAGAATGCCTCCTCCCTCTGTCCTCCTTCATGTGAATAACCGAACACTAGCTCCAGCGGTGAGTGCCTTTAGCATCACCTATTGTGGACGGTCGGGGGCATGATGAATGTGGCGAGAGCGAGGGCAAGTGGCGAGCGATGTCGGGACGGTGGGGGTCATGAGGGGAGCCGATAGGGCGAGCTGGGTGACGGTGCTACCAGAGAACACCGAGAACCAGTAATTATAGGTGGAAGGTAGGTGAAGCAGCATGTCGCGGGAAACGCGACGGTCATCAGAATTCAATGCATAAGCAGGCATGGCTTAGCATGCCAGCTTACCATGGAAAACTGGAAAAACTAATGTGTCGTCCTGTCCCGTCAGTGGTGCGTCCCGTTCTTGCTGGGTCGCACATCACCATGACGGTCAAACGAGTGCACTCGAATCATCCAGATGAGGTACTCCCTCCTTGTCAAAAATTATTCCACCACTCATCATCTACCTTGGTTGGTGTTGAATTGAGCCCTGCAAACTGGAAAGGAGGTAGTACGTGCGGGATCTGCTATTTATTCATGTAGGATCGAGTAGGTTGGATAGTGTACGTGTAGGATCGCATTAGCTGATGAATGTCCGCTGGGAGATAAGGCATTTGTGAACGTTTTTGTTGGCAGTTTCTCCAGATTTGCATGGCATTTTCTTCAGAACAGCTTGTCAGTTTCTAGAGAGGTAGGCATTTTTATTCAAAAAACTGCCACCTTTGGATCTTGCGTCGCAACTAAAACTGCCAGGAGCGTATTAGTAGGCTAGCTAGTGATTGATAAGTAACTTGTAAACATTGAGCGGATAGAAATAAGGAACTGCTAGTAACTTGTAAACACTGAGAACATAATCGGGATCATGTTGTGCACAGTAGTAAGAGCCGATCCATTCGAAATGTTCACACGAGACTCACAGGCCTGGCATTGTAATATGTTCACATTAGTAGCCCAAATTCACAACCAACTAGTAACATGTTAATGCATCTCAATGATTCACAGATCATATACAAATATGTAGCTCCAAAAGCAAAGATCTAGAAAAAACATATGTTCTTCCTAGTAACATGGATGCTTCTCTGGGCCAACATTCAGTACAGAGTGAAAGACAAATTTGTTTGTGAAGTCCACAATTCCTCTTGCAAACGTAAGTTGTTTCACCAACAGCTGGAACCATGAGAATGAACCACACATGACGGAGGAACATCCACTGCGATATGATTTGGTCTTCTCTCGATCACACAGCGAGACTATTTTCAGAATACAAACTTTAACTTTGGCAAACTGATGCCCA
Source organism: Triticum dicoccoides (assembly GCF_002162155.2). Lineage (NCBI taxonomy): Eukaryota > Viridiplantae > Streptophyta > Magnoliopsida > Poales > Poaceae > Triticum > Triticum dicoccoides. The sequence continues at coordinate 474,145,794 of NC_041393.1, read as the reverse complement.
TTTTATAATCAGACCAAAGCAATGAAGCACCTAGTGTTGGCCAATAAATAGTATAGTACTACTTTGTGCAGTCCATGAAGTGACTATCCAATCCTTCTGTGTCTATTTTCAAATGGCACTACATGCAATGACTATACTACTCTTCTATGCAGTTCCACCAAAATTGTGGTCACTTTGTTTGTTTGCCAAATAGCAACGGGCAGACATCTGTCTGCACAAATTTGAACCAACTAGTAAACATATACCCCACCTTGTATTTTTGGTTTAAACACGCCTCTTCCGCTTAGTATCTGTCATGTTTTGCACTAGAAAATTTGATACTGTCATGTTTTGCCCTGGAAAATTTTGTACTGAATTGATTTGTTGGTACAGAGCAGAAATATAGCGCCTATTCTTCATCGGACCAAAGATATCCATGTTCGCAATGATGGAAGAGGTGAAATTAATACAACCGAAGTTAAGCATCCAATCATTGAATCATGTCCTGGACCTCCAATGTAGGTCCACCCTGCCAATAAATTCACATGCAAACCACTAATATTACTATCTAATGACAGTACAGAAAGAGCATCAAGATAGTAGCAAACCATGTACCTTCATAATGAATAGCTCATAGTGCCGCCAATTGTATATAAAGGTTTGGAATAAAACATGCTCCTAATGTTGAACCATTTGGATTTTTTGTGCAGTTCCACTAAAATCGAGCACCCCTGTTTGCATAGACATTGGAAGTGTGATTACTATAAAAGTGGCACTAGATGAAGCTTAGACTCACAAATATAAGCATTCCAATTTCTTAATGGGAAAAGGTGGCAAGACTGTTTCTAACCACCTGTTTGAAGGAATAAATAAGGCAACAACAGCTGGTGTGAGGAAGGCATACATAATTTTTTCTTAAAAATTGAACCATTCCTGACCTTTCCTCTTCTTTTAAGCATATTTTGTGCAGATCAACTAAAATAAAATGCCATCACCACCTTGACAATTCAGTGACACTGTATAAAAAGAAATGACTTAACATTACATCATGATGTCAGGTATGTAATCGACAAGCATTAGAGACAAACATACAGACCTCCTCCAATAACATAATGGACATTAATTTAAACAAAGGTGTGACTAGCTTTACCGGGATAATTTGAGTGAACTCTACACCATATGTTCCTTAATATAAGACATTTTTGCAGTTCAATTTAAAGTACCCAAATGTCTAGTATTTAGAAAAATAGGTAGTAGTTTTGTTGAGCACATATCTGGGAAAGCTTGCCACACTTTATATATGTCCATATGCTAATGCAGCACCATCCGAATAGTACAAATATACACTAATCCAGTGGCTAGTGTGTCGGATTTCGGGATCCGGCAACCCGTGAAAGGTTTGAACACTTGGGTGCATGTGGAGATCTCAACCTACCCAGCCTTCCTACTCGCGATCCTCCCTAGCCTAGCGCGAAGAGCCCACAGAGACACAAAGACACAGAGATTTATACTAGTTCGGGCCACCGTTGTGGTGTAATACCCTACTCTAATGTGGTGTGGTGGATTGCCTCGAGGGGCTATGGATGAACTAGTTACAAAGGATGAACAAGTCTCAGGAGGTGAGGTGTTCTTGAGCTGGTGTGGTGCTCTACTTGTTCTGGTTTCGGTCCCCCTTCTATGGTGGTGGCTAAGTCCTATATATAGTGCCTTGGTCCTCCTCCCAAATATGAGCGGGACGGGATTACACAACGGCGGGATTTGAAAGGGGACAAGAAGTACAGTCTATCCTAATAGAAGTAGTCTTCGCCTGCAAAAAGCCTCTGGTCATGATGCTGCGGTGGGCTCGGCAATGACATCTGTCCTGCCGTCCTGGCGGTCTTGGTCTTGTTGCACCAGAATGGAAACCTTTGGTTGATTCCTCAGGACTCCGCGCCTATGGCTTGCCTCCCTTGCACCGAAGAGGAAACCTGCGCCCTGCGCCCGCCTAGCACCCGCCTGGCCTTGGTCATCATGGCTCACATCAGTTGAGCCTCGTGAGGTAGTTGCATAGATCTCTCCGCCCCTCAGGAGCCCTCCTGAGGAGGCCAACTCCTTCAAGGTTCTTGACGTCGTTCGCCTCGCGAGGGTCTTGTTGTGTTGGTGCTGAAGTTGGGCCGTACCAGGCCGTCGATGGAGCCACGGGGTGGGCCGCAGGCAGGCAGGACTGGATACCCCCAAGTCCAAGACGCCGACATAGTGCAATAGTAGAGTAGTATTTTTTATTACGGGGTATAGTACAATGGTTTTACTGAACAGATTTCCATAAGCTAGCACCGGAAGATTTCTATAAGCATTAACAATACAAAATGTAAAGGTGAAAGAGCTAGTTATCGACTAGAGGGGGGTGAATAGGCGATTTTTATGAAAGTCTTCAAAGCATGGGAGTTTCAAAGACAAACAGTAGAAATGACGCTATTCGTATGCAGCGGAAGGTAGACTACACTAGGCAAGCCATAGTCAAGTATTCAATGAAGTGAAAGCACGAAGACTATTAGCAGCTAGGTAGTAAGGATCAGGATAGAAGATAGTATGAAGCCAATCAGAACAAGTAGTCACACAGTGAAGTCAAACAGATCATGCAAGTAGGCAATGACTTCACGAAGACAAACTGTAAGTAAAGAGAAGTGAGAGATAAAACCAGTAGCTTGGAGAGGACAGAGATTTGTTCGACTAGTTCCAGTTGTTGTGACAACTATACGTCTGGTTAGGGAGGCTGAGATTCAACTCAGAAGACCGCGTCTTCACCTTATTCCCCTTGAGCTAAGGACACCTAGTCCCCGCCCAATCACTCTGGTAAGTCTTCGAGGTAGACTTCCAAACCTTCACAGACTTCGTTCACCGGCAATCCACAATGACTCTTGGATGCTCAGAACGCGACACCTAACCAACTGGAGGATTCACAGTGCTCAAGTGTAACAAGTCTTCAGATCACGCAGACAGAAAGACTTTAGTGATGCCAAACACTCTTTGGGCTCTGGGTGGTTTGGGCTTTGTCCTCGCAAGGATTCTCTCTCAAATGTTTCGGAGGTGGGTTGCTCGCAAACGACAAAAGTCGTGCACTAACTCTGAGCAGCCACCGTTTTATGGTGTAGGGGGTGGTCTATTTATAGACACTGGGCAACCCAACATGATTTGTCCAAAATGACCCTAGGTCACTAAGGAACTGACATGTGTCCCAATGGTCAGATTTCAAACACACGCGAGAGCTTGACTTGGGCTACAAGTAAAGCTGACTCATCCGACTCTGGATAAGATTTGCTCTCATTGTCTTCGCTCGAAGACATAGGATTTGGTTCAGCATCACTTCAGTCACTCTGACTTTGTTCACTTGGACCCCACTTAACAGTGTGGTGTTTCCTATGACTCAACAAAGAAGAAAAGGAAACAACAAAACAACTAAGTCTTCGCGCTCCATAGTCTTCATGCGATGTCTTCTCATGTCATAGTCTTCAACGTGAATAGCTTCATAGACCACCATTGTCTTCAATGTCTTCACACGTTTTTAGGGGTCATCTCCGGTAGGTAAACCGAATCAATGAGGGACTACTACCTGTGTTATCCTACAATTCTCACAAACACATTAGTCCCTCAACCAAGTTTGTCGTCAATACTCCAAAACCAACTAGGGGTGGCACTAGATGCACTTACAATCTCCCCCTTTTTGGTGATTCATGACAAACTGGTTGAAGTTCTCAACGGGATAAAAGTATGTGAGATTGTAAAGGATTAAGATATTGTCTTCATAGGTGGCAAAAAGGCTCCCCCTGAATATGTGCATATAAATGTTTTGCGCTGGAATGCAAATGCACATGGCAGGTTGTACTTGTGGAGATCCTCTTCACCTTATGAAGACAATACATCATGCATGAACATATATACAAGAATAATGACATGCATAATGAAAAATGGACGTCTGCAGATTGACTTCATGCGGGATTTATCATCGCACATGCGGAATTTATCATCGCATCACAGAATAACAGAAAAGTAGCAGACGACCATCAAGTTTCAGTGTTACAACTCAAAGAACCAAATGTATCAAAAGTGAGAGTTGTAAACACTTGGCAAAAGTATAGCAACCACCCATATGGACCCGCTTGAAGACTATCAACATATGCTTCTCCCCCTTTTGTTAGTAAGGACCAAAAAGGTTTGAAGACATAGTCTCTACTCGTTCCCATGAGGAGTAGGTGAGGCAGCAGGGTCGTCGTTGAGGTTTGGTGGTGCAGATGAACTTGGTGCAGTGTCGATACATGCCGAAGTTGGAGGTGGTGAAGTAGTATCATCGGTGTCATCAAGAACTCTGGCATTTACAGTTGCCGCGGAGGAGGAGTACTCAGAATCTTCGAGTGATGGAGTCTGAGGCAAGACAACATTCCTGGGAGGAGTGGTATCGAACTTGAATCTCTCTGTGAAGCCATCGTCTTGAAGATCAGCTTCAGCACTGAGCAATGTCAAACTCTTCCAAGACCTCCGACAGGTTTCATGAGTGGCAAACGCATTCTTGGTGGCACGATTTCGAATGCGATTAACATCCACCAAGAGGCTTTGCATCTGATGCTTTAGCCAGTAATGATGATTATCGTGTTTTTGATGAAAGGCCAAGAGAATCTCTCGGTCATTGAGCACACGAGATCGCTTTCGAGGCCTTGGAGCAATAGTGCTTTCAGTGGCTTCAGTACGGGCACGGCGAGGTGCACGAGTATTTCCAGCCAGCGGATAAACATGAGTGGCAGCATGAACTCCTTCAACATGCTGAGAGAAACTCTGACGATCGACATTGTGAAGATAAATTGCCTCCTTGGCAGTCTCTGGGTATATGGCTTCGACGGACATATCAAACTCTGGCAAGAATATGAGATGGTTGCGAGCAGAGGGCTGATAGTCAACAGCAGAGTGAAGCTTGATCAATCGCATTACCCATGGAGCATAGAATTTCAGTCCAAATATATCCGAGCCAGATGCAGCAAATTGGAGGAATGAAGAAATCCTGAGCATTGAAGCTGATGCCATTGAAAATATAGAAGACCAATGTCTTCATTGAGCCTTCAAGCTTAGTTGAGGAAGAATGTCCTTTGATGGGCCAAAGAGTTCGCCTGATAATGTGATAGATGGTGAGGGGCAGATAGTTATTGGATTAATTCAAATGGCCAAAATAAATATTTCTATGACTCCAAAAATATTGGTTTGAATTTTACCTCTTACCAATATTTATATAGAATAACAGGAACATTTTCCTGGATTCATTTGAGAAGATTTAAATGTTGGTTATTTTTAGAGGTTTTCTGAGGCTTTTGAAAATTCCTCAATTCAAGTTTCATTTGAATTTAAACATGATGCTCACATGGAAGCTAGCATAGGTCAGGCCAGAACTAGGGATGTGACACGATGATAGTTCGGCTATCCGGACACCCCCTAGTCCAGGACTCCCTCAACTGGAAAGCCACCTCAACTCATGATATATATATGGTGGATACACCTAAAGGAAGCGATAACGAGGAACAACGGGACGCTGCGAAGGATAATTCCCCCGAAAACAGCCGAAACGGCGACGCAAGCGCCGCCCAAAGTCCCGCCTCGACAACGACAGCACCCATACAGACCCAGCCATAGAGTAGGGCGAACCAGTGGACGACGAACATGCCCCCAAGCAACCATCCGAATAGGATGAATTGGATAGGCAACCCATCCCCGACGAAAACAACAGTCCGGATGATCTCACGCCGGACACATCGCTGGAGCAGAAGAACCTCCACAAAAGGCTCGTCACCACTGCACGAAGTCTGAAGAAGCAGAAGTGGAAGCTCAAAACAGTGGAAGACGTACTCAGAATGAGATGGAGCAAAGTACTCAAGACCGCGGACAAATACGGCAATAGTCGCCAAGCAAAGAGCTACCCGAAGCGCAAACTATTGCCCGAATTTGACGAGGAGGCCTTAGAGCCCCCAAAATCAAAAAACAAAGAGGCCGCCCGGTCGGATAGACGACCACATGACAAACAAAGAGCGGCAAGCGGCACCGCACACAAGCCAGCACGTGATCCACATAAGGATCCTCGCAAAAAGGATGGCCCGGTCAGATCCATCTATGGGCGAAGAAAGCAAGCTCCAGAAGCCAACACAACACGTCGAGTATTTGAAAATTACAGCACACCCAAATACAGGGGCGCTGCACACCCCCTATGTTTGACCGATGAGGTGCTGGATCATGAATTTCCAACGGGATTCAAGCCCGTAAATATAGAGGCATACAACGGAACAACAGACCCCGGAGTTTGGATTGAGGATTACATCCTGCACATACATATGGCTAGAGGAGATGACCTCCACGCCATAAAATACTTACCCCTCAAGCTCAAAGGGCCAGCCCGGCATTGGCTCAAAAGTCTCCCAGAAAATACCATTAGAAGTTTGGAAGAGCTCGAGGATGCGTTTTGGGCAAATTTTCAGGGGACTTATGTCCGCCCTCCAGATGCAGAAGATTTAAGTCACATAACTCAACAGCCCGGAGAGTCAGCCCGCAAATTCTGGAACAGGTTCCTCACCAAAAAGAACCAAATAGTCGACTGTCCGGACGCCGAAGCCTTAGCAGCCTTCAAGCATAACTTCTGAGACGGATGGCTCGCCAGACACCTCGGCCAGGAAAAGCCAAGAACAATGGCCGGACAAACAAGCCTCATGACCCGCTTTTGCGCGGGAGAGGATAGCTGGCTGGCAAGATGCAGCACCAGCGACCCAAGTACATCCGAGGTCAGGGATGGAAATGGGAAACCACGACGCAGAAAGGACCAGTGTCGGACTAAGGAAAATGGCCCAAAGAGAACGGCAGTCAACGTCGGGTTCAAAAGCTCTCGGCAGAATAACAAAACACTGCCTCTCAAGGACAACAGCGATGAGCTATCTAACCTAAACAAAATCTTGGACAAGATATGCCAAATCCACAGTACCCCCGAGAAGCCTGCAAACCATACCCACAGAGATTGTTGGGTCTTCAAGCAGTCCGGCCGACTTAACGCCGAACACAAGAGGCTCGACACACCAAGTGGGGACGATGATGAACCCCACAAGCAGAGCACCGGAAAACAAAAGAATTTCCTACAAGAGGTCAAAACAGTAAATTCACTTCAAGTGATAACAGGGAAAAATAGAGTGGCGCCCACCAAAGTACGCGCCGCACGGTTCACCCCAGTGGAGTCCCGAAACTGGGAGTCAAAACCAATAACTTTTGACCATCAGGATTACTCCGGAAGTATCCGAAATGCAGGATGGACTGCTTTGATATTGGATCCTATAATCGACGGACTACAATTTACACAAGTCCTAATGGACGGCGGCAGTGATTTAAACCTGCTATACCGGGACACAATCCGCAGAATGGGGATAAACCAAACCAAAATTCGCCATAGCAACACTTCCTTTAAAGGAGTGATGCCAGGCCCATATGCCAATTGTACGGGCTCCCTACTACTAGAAGTTGTGTTCGGTTCATACGACAACTTCCGTCGTGAAAAGTTAATCTTCCACATCGCCCCATTTAAAAGTAGCTATCAAGCACTATTGGGACGCGAAGCTTTCGCCCGCTTTAACGCAATACCGCATTACGTGTCTCTTACACTTAAAATGCCCGGTCCACGCGGCATCATCTCATTAAAGGGTAACTTCGAGTGTTCCTCGACTACGGAAGAACATGAGACTGCCTTGACAGCCACACACTAATCCGGCTTTGCTGATCAAAGCCCCTAAACAGGTCATTCAGACCCCGGACACGGTTAGGCGAGTCCGGTATAAATAAACAAGGGGCTTACTAGCCGCATACCCCTTTACAAGGGGCTCCACGCATGCACAAAAAGAGACAATAAAGCTCAATTTTATTCATTCTTTGAATCATACTCTGTTTATTTCAAAAAACATCTTTCGCACGGACTCTTTTCCAACTAAGTTCTTCTCTTTTACAGATGAACACCGTGCGACACCCGTCCGGGATACGGCACAACGGAGACACAGGCGCAGACGTGCAGTAGGGACCCGATGAAAGGATTCTTTTCAGATTAAGACCCTGTGTAAAGCTTTTTTACTGTCTCTTGTTGATACACATCCCCCGGTTTTTTGCTATAACCGAGGAGGAATCTGGCGTTTTGGCATCGGCCGCGTCAGAAATTTTTGCGCGTACCTGGACACTAGGGGCTTAGGGCATTGTTCTGACCGTTTTCATAAAGACCGAATACCTTAGGGAGTGTTCGGCGTCTCGAGTTAGGCCTTATATGCATCAGCTCTGAATCATGTCTTTGGTCAAATGTTGGGTTTGCCCGGCTCCTGTGTTTTGCCGCCTTACATTCCGCTCTATCGGCTAACGCGGCACCAGGAGAACTACTGCGATTGTGCCCCGGTTCGCCCAGGTGAGCACCTCAGTAGAGAAAGCCGAAAACAGACTGTCATGATATAGCGAGAGACTGGTCATCCACTCGATCAACCACCGGAATGTTTAGAATTCCTCCGCTTTAATAAAGGACCGTTTCCCGGTCAGGCACATACGCGCCCCGAAACTCGGAGAGCGCAGTGCCCCTAGGGGCTATATACTAGCCCCACCATCGAACTCTTATGGCTAAGTGAAAGTGATAAAGCATTATAGTCTGGTTACCTAGTTTGCTACTCTATCACCTCCTTCACAGGACCAAGACGTTGAATTAAGTGTGAAAATGCGCTTTTTTTGCAAACACCCCCGCACTATGTGCGTGGGGGCTGAAGCCGAGGACTGCCATCTTTCAGGTTATATATACATATACGTTAACGGCTGCACAGGAGGTATTTCAACACTTGAACGCCCAAGTATAAAAAGCCCTTATATTATATTTGAAACATGGTTTCACAAATCATACATGTCATTTGAACATAACGTTTTTCGAGCACTACGACTCTATTAAACGAGCGCCCTGCAGGACTTCCTCAAAATAGTGCTCGGTTGGTAACCGGCTTCTGTCCGAGTCCTGGGATGCAACGTCGGTGGCCTCCATCTCTGCCCAGTATGTTTTGACACGGGCGAGAGCCATCCGTGCACCCTCTATGCATGTTGACCGCTTCATCGCCTTGATATGCGGCACCGCATCAAGGAACTGCTGCACCAAGGCAAAATAACTCTTCGGCTCAGGCCTTTTCAGCCACAAATGAGCCACGACATCCTTCATGGCAAGTCCGGACAACCTATTCAGCTCAGCCCACTCGGCTAACCGATCGGTTAATGGAAGCGGATGCTCCGAACTATGGAATTGCGACCAAAAAAGCTCTTCCATTCCGTGATCCTTTTGGCCCTGGAAGTGTGCGACTGCGTCTGCGGCACTCGCCGCCAAATTCAGATAAGCATCATCCGCACCCGACAACTGGCCCAACTGAGCATACTTCGGATCCATGAATTTCCTACGCAGCAGAAAAGGCTTTCCAGCCGCAATATCCCCGGCCTGACGTAGCTCCTCCTTTATAGCCCTCATTGCGGAGCGGGCATCCTTGGCTTCGGCGGTGGCCTTCTTCAGGTCCTCTTGCTCCGCTCGGTGTTCTCTTTCAAGAAACTCATAGCGGTCGGTAGCATCCTTCAGCTTCACGGCCATTTCGGCCATTTCCTCCCTGCTTCGGCAGTGAGCAGCCTGTTCGGCTTTTAGCTCTTCGGCCGCCTTCAAGGCAGCCGCATTACTTTTTCTGGCTTGCTCCTTGGCTCGGGCAAGCTCCGCCCGAAGGTCCTCCATAGCAGCGGCGCCATCTGCATTAAGCATACATGTTGTAAGGCACGGGCGTCAATCTCCCTTACAAGGCGTCCGCGGAGAAGCCACATACCTTGTGACTCATCAAGTCATTTATTGACCAGCGCGATGTCCGCATCCGCAACGTCAAGTTGCCGCTTCAGTTCGGCAACTCTATCAGTACGGCTGGCCACCGAACGCTCCGTCACCTGAATAGGAAGGGCGAAATCTTATAACTGAGATTATGATCCTCAACACGTTGTCGCTTTTGACAACGTACCGAGTCTCAGGGGCTACTATCTATACAGGGCGCATTCTATGTGCAAAACTGTCAAACGGTATATCATTTTCGCGTACCTCAAAACCCGTCAGTAAACTTCTGACGCCCTCATGCAACCCGCTCTGAGCGGATGAAATCCTTTCAATCACCGTACTCATCAACGTACGGTGATCTTCTGAGATAGACGCACGCCCGAGCAGATCCTTCAGCTCCTCCGGCCGTACACCAGTTGGTGCCAAACTCTCCGGCCCCGCCGGACTCGGGGAGACCCTCCACGACGACACCTCAGGGTCGTCTGCCCCACCTAACGGTGTGGCAGATGGAGGCGTTTCGCTCTCCATCATCTCCGGACGAAGATCCCCCGAAGATGAGCTCTGCTGAGAAGGGCTGAGATCCGAACTACAAGGTAAAACTTTGGTTATCTTCAGAAATAAAAATAGGGATATCCCTTATTACAAAACTCCCCTTTCTACTTACGGCTCGCTGGAGGGCTGATTCCCTTGGGGAAACAGTGCGGCCGGGGCTTCTCCTAGCGCAGGGCCCTCTACTGAAGATTTCTTCCCCCGCTTTGAGGCCTTGGCCTCCGGATCTTTAGAAGCGGTCCTCTTCTCCCCCTGGAAGGAGGGATTCTCGATCCCCCCTTTCTTAAGAGCCTCCCTAGCGGAGGCGGTAGCTTTCCTGTTTTCCCCTTCGCCCTCTTCCGAAGGCGCAGCCTCTAGCATCTTGATTAACACGGGATCCGGCGTGATCTCAGGGAGGGGGGCCGAACACCGTATCAGTTTTGCTTTTGCTATCCACTCATGTTCAAGGGATAGCTGGTTAAAGGGCAAGTTTATGATAAATGCATGGACAACATGTCCGGGCACAGGACTACTTACTTGAGTATCCGGGCTTTTGCAGCTCAGGCCTGCGTCCTCGGTCAGGTCCGGACACATCTCTTGTGATCTGAAGAACAGTTTATACATCTCCACGGGCGTCGCACCCATGAAGTGTTGGAGAGCTCGCGGTCCCTCCGGATTGAATTCCCACAGGCGGAGGGGGCGACGTTTGCAGGGCAGAAGGCGCCGAATCAGCATGACCTGCGCCACCACAACCAGATTGATCTCCCTCTCTTGGAGGTCTCGAATACGGCCCTGCAATAATGGCACATCCTTGGACGGCCCCCAGTCAAGCCCTTTGTTGACCCATGACGCCAGCCGTTGTGGAGGGCCCGAGCGAAAGGCAGGCGGCGCCACCAATCTGGTGCCCCTGGGAGCGGTGATGTAGAACCACTCCTGTTGCCACAAACCGAGCTCCTTTTGAAAAAAGCCCTCGGGCCACGGAGCATCAGCTCTCTTGCTTATAAATGCCCCTCCGCACTCTGCCTGCCGCTCCTCGATCATCTTCGGCTCCATGTTGAAGGTCTTCAGCCACAATCCGAAGTGAGGAGTGGTGTGGAGGAAGGCTTCGCATACGACAATGAACGATGAGATGTGGAGGATGGACTCCGGATCCAAGTCATGGAATTCCGGCCCATAATAAAACATGAGCCCCCTCACGAAGGGGTCCACCGGGAAGCCTAAACCCCGACGGAAGTGAGACACGAACACCACGCTCTCACCAGGCTCAGGAGTGGGAAGGACTTGCCCTTGGACGGGCAGCCTATGCGAAATTTCGCCAGTTAGATACCTAGCGTCTCTCAGCTTTAGCACATCTTCTTCCGTGACAGAAGAGGGCATCCACCGGCCCTGTAGGTCGGAGCCGGACATTGTCAAAGGTCCGAAGCGCCTGAATCTGGAGCCTTGGGTGTTGGAACTCGGGGTGAGGGGCGGATTCGATTGAAGATTGAAGAAAAGGAACAGGCCTTGGTCTCATTATAAAGGGGTGAATACCAAGAGTCGTCCCCGTAACCGTTTGGGACTCGCCTTCGATGGAGGGGGCGAGCCAACGGGCGCAGTTGGGTTACCCACGTACGTATTGATGAGAATCCCGGAATAAGGGGACATGATCTCTGCTTTGACAAGATGTGCCAAGGAAACCGCTTCGCTAAACGCGCTGAGGTGGAACAATAAAAACGATTCGAGTAAAGACTTGGCCGTGGTGTGACGTCATGCCACGAAATACGTCAGCAGATTGAACTTGTGTGAATATTATTCTCTCTACGGTGGAATGTGGAATTTATTTTGCAGAGCCGGACACTATCCTGGTGTTCAAAATCTTCTATGGATTATTCGGAGGAGGAACCCGCCTTGCAATGCCGAAGACAATATGCGCGCCGGACTCGTCGTCATTGAAGCCTGGTTCAGGGGCTACTGAGGGAGTCCTGGACTAGGGGGTGTCCGGATAGCCGAACTATCATCATTGGCTGGACTCCAAGTGATGTAGGGTGGAACCCTAATTCGTCAATCTTTCACGTTTGGAGGGGATCCTACGGAGGAAACACAAAGAATACGCGGAAGCACAAGGGGAAGCACGGGGAAAACGAGAGGGAATCACTCAACCAACAAGGAATCGATCACACAAGTGCTAGATCAACATACACACATGAGATCCACAAGATACATAGTCAACTAGGGTAAGGATACAACGGAACCATTCATCTCCAAGAGGAGGCCTTGAATCCACGAGGGGATCTTCCCGTAAAGGGGTCTTGTATCCGAGAGGGATCTTCTCCTAGACGGAGGCCGCGGTCTCTCACGAGGAGGAGATCCGATAGATGAGCGTAGCTCTATCTCTAACATGAGCTAAACCAACGCTAAGTCCCAAAGTGAGGAGAGGGGGTCCTATTTATAGACTAGGGGGCAAAGGGGTACATGGGCTCAGCCCAAGTCACGCACACAGGCGGGGTCCGGACGATCCGGATGGTGGCCCGGATGATCCGGGTGTCGGGGGTCCGGATGATCCGGGCGACCGTCCGGATGATCCGGCTTCGTCGAGGAGCTTCTGTTGTCTACGGCGCAGCTACCCGGACGATCCGGGGGAGGGTCCGGATGATCCGGCTGGGCCCGGATGATCCGGACGGCGGTCCGGATGATCCGGCTGGGCCCGGATGATCCGGACTGCGGTCCGGATGTCCGGCCTGGCTTCAGCAGCCGCTCCGTCTTCTTCTTCCTTCTCCTCTTCCATGCTTGGCCTTGATCCTTGGACTCTCCATGATCATCTCAGTTGTACCTGAGTATAGGCAAGGTCCATGCATGAGGTAGTAGCCGTGCTTCACATGCGGAAAGTGACGGTTCGAAGAGGAGTGAATTCACCTTGTGTCCAATGGCGCATAGTCGCGGTCTCATCTTATGTATCCTTGGGGCTTGGAGAGTAGTCGGAGTGTACATGGGGATGAACGTGGGATGCTCCACATCATATCCCCCCCCTTGGGAAAGATCCGACCTCGGATCGTGATCCTCATCACCATGGAAACGGGTGTCGTGGACGGACTTGTAGTGGGACGTAGGTGAAGGCCTTGCGCAATCCAAGTACTCCAAGGTGTCTCCGGTATGTGGTACATGCAAAATGAGCAAACACAAAGTACACTTGGAAATACAATGGTTAGCGCGCACAAAGTGTCCATCAATTAAGTGTGAGTCCGTGCGAAGGGATAGTGCGTGACAAAGCGCATGATGCTTATCAAGATGATATAGAATGATATGCAAAGAATTCATGGGATAATTAGCATGGTGCACAAAGTGACAAATTCTACCATTGTGCAAAATGATGTCATAGAGGGACGGTTTATCAATAGCATGAATATGGCAATGGATGCTCAATATGTATAAGTTATCATGCAATTGATGATGGACAATATGATCATGATATATGAATATGCCATCGAGGTAGACCACAACAAATTTGCTAAGGAAATGCATAAGCTCATATATCATGGATGACATGGGAATACAAGATGCAACAAGGCAATCATAATGTGAGTCAGTCCACGCATGAGGTGCAAACTTGTGGTAAGTATGATATGTCCATCGAGCATGACATGTATGAGCATAATCAACAAATATGAAGGTGTTGGTGTACCAAAGCTCGATGTTGAGGCATGAGTGGAGTGTCGAAGGTGCATCCAAGAAGTGTGAGCGCTCCTCAAGGTGAAGGTCCATGTAGCTAATCTCCAATGTCGCTCCTCCGTTCACGAGATGTATCATGTAGACAACAAGAAGGAAACAACAATGAAAGAGAGACCCATCCAATATGCGTATTTGAGGATGGCTCAAAGAGAAGGAGTTCACCTTTATGAGAATGTCGAAAATGTTGGTGTCGCACATCATGTATGCCTTCGCATAACCAATATGTCTCGTGGTGGTCCCGCCTTGTAAATCCTTCAAAATGAAAGAACATGACAAACACTTGGAAAAACAAATGAGGGTAGAAAAATGGCAAAACCCATCATTCGTGTGGTAAGATACCCAACAAGTGTATGCATCGTGCTCATCATAAGAAAGTACAAGGGAGCATTTCAAAGTATGGAGGCATATTATGTAAGAACATCCAAATACAAGAGGCTCAATCAAACAAGCATGCATCACAAGTATAGTGTCCAAGTCTCCGAGATCAATAAGCATAGCAAGTTGGCACTCAATATATGCAACTAATGGAGACAAGAGACAATGATCATGACAAATCAAGTGTGAGGCATGAGCATATATGTCATCAACCCAAGAAAGCAAGTAATAGTGGAACATGGGTGATGCAACATAGCAAGCAATCATAGTGATCAAGTCAAGCCAGCTAGTAGTGCGAAGATGCAACATACTAGAAGGAATCATGGCAAGCATGTCATGTGTGCAAATAGTGGGCATGAATACTTCACATGTCATAGCGCAAGCATGAAAGCAAGATATGAGTAAAATGTCATCAATGTATTGGCGAGAGACCATATGTAAATAGCAATGGGGCATCATGACTCTCCCAACACAACAAGTATCAATAGTATGGGGCACATGATAAACATGGCAATAGCAACAAGGATCTCCACCAAGCATGCAAATACACAATGGGATATCATAATGGTTCATCATGGGTAAATGCAAGCAAGGGTCACAATTGCATGGCAAAGGCATAGAAGCTAGCATAGCATGCAAAGTGAACACGGTAAAATGAGCATAAGGTGACAAGTGGTAACTGGCCCATAGCCGTGTGAGAGCCAAGTAGAGGAGTTGCGCGTAGTCCTTGCGCGAAGGGGACGGTGGTAAGGATAGTCCTCGGGATCCCAAGTCATCATTGCTCTCAAGAGCTCGTTTCGTCAACTCTTGGGATTGAGAGGTCGACGAGTATACATGAGTACCTACACAAAACAAGGGCAAAGGGAAAATTGTGTGTGCGTGGTAGATGTACACATCATCCATCATGATGCATATGTGCTTGTGTTGGTTAGCACCAAATATCCAATTCTCAAATAAATGAGATGCGTGATATAGAAACATGTCATCCATAATGATAGGTTTGTTATGATGTATGTCATAATGGAGACTCAAAGGATGTAATGCATCACAAGTAATATCTAGATCATTGTTATTCATGGAATGCATATGGTGCATACTATCATGGGAATCATGCAAAGTATGAAATGCATCAAGATCTCCTAATATGTATGAGGAAACTATGGGGGTCTCCTCATGAGCATGAGTAGCAACATCACGTGGAGAATATTGACAACATCCAAAACAATGCATATTTGGAGCAATGTGATCATGGCATGACATATTGGATGAATTGCGCAAATCATGTAAAGGAAGCATGGCAATATCATCACATGAAAAACAAAAGCCAATGACCATCATCTCATCATCTATGCCATAAGTGCAAATAGGATTTATTTTAATGGGGCATGCATAGTTACTATGTTGAGATTGAAATGATGCAATATGGGAGATCTCACTCATAGCATATGACAAGTTCATTTGATTGTCAAACATGAAGTGACCAATAGAATTTTCACATTTTATCCTATGAAGCATAGCATCACAACTAGGCAACTCAACATGCTCATCATCATATTCATCATAAATAGGTAAGTCAAGGCATGAAGAAGTTTCACTAGCATGAAGCATGGCAATAGGTGGGTCAACATCATGGGAGCAATCAATGTCAAGAGAGTCCACTAGTGGAACAAGAGAATCACCATCACCTATGTTACCTTTGGAGCGCCGCTCATGTGTTGTAGGTGAGGTGTTGAAGATCAAGTCATGGTCATCGTTATCTTGATGGAACCATGTGGGGGGTGCATCATCATCCACCATGGCCATCGGTGTTTCCATTGGAGGGATGGACTCGTCGAGGATAGGCATGTCGTCATGTAGGAGACCTAGCACCAAAGAAGAAAACACACTAGGAGTAGAGGTTAAGTCGTTAGAAATCAAAGTGGCCTCACATGCCGTGTCAACTATCTCACTCACTAAGTGTTGTGGTTCACTCCCTCCCTCAAGGATGCTCTCACTCACATGGTTGGTGGAGTCACTCAAATGGCGCTCAACCTCACATAGGATGTGTGGCATGCTCTCATGTGTGGGGCTAGTGGTGGTCACACTCATCCTCTCATAGGAAATGCTCTCAATGTCACGTATGGTGGAGTCACTCATGTCACTCATGGGGTGGTGGCTCTCCTCACATGGCACTTGGGGCATCTCGACATATGTGGGTGTCGGAGGGATGTAGGTGCAAATGTCTCCATGCTCAACTCCGATCGTCGCCTTGGTTGAAGGGATAGTCCCATGCTCAACCTTCTTGTCACCGTCTTGTGGTTGGAGGCCCATATGATGTGGCACCTCATAGCTCGTCTCCATGACCGAAGGGAATGTCCCATGCTCGGCCATCGTCCTTGAGGGGCTTCCAAAGATGGAAGTGTCACCCTCTCTCGTAGGTAGTCGCCTTGGACTTGATGAAGTCGATGTAGCCGTACTCGTGGGAAGTAGGCGAAGATGCCGTACGTCCAAAGGTGAAGATGCCTTGAGAACACTTGGCGAAGATGCCGAAGTGGTTGATGTAGCCATAGCGCCGTCTTGGTGGTTGTCGTCTCGCGGTCTTCTTTTGTGCTCTTGAAGCTTGGACTTGGCGTGAAGTAGGTCTTGTTGGGACTTGTGCATTTGCGCTTGTGGAGCATCTTCATGATGATGATGTCGTTGTCGTGCTTGAGCTCGTAGTAGATGTCGTTCGTCGTCGTCTTGCACATGTTGCTTGGAGGTGACTTGGCCTTCATGACGATGTGAATCGTGAACGTGATGATGATCGCCATGTAGATGTGGACGAGGACGATTTGCACTTGCATCTTTTTCGCGCTCCGAAGACTTGTGGCTTGACCGTCGTCGTCTTGAGGATGATGAAGTGGAAGAAGACTTGATCAAAGCTCTAATCTCCTCCATCCTTGGATCTTGCTCCTCTTTATGTGCGGCAAGCTTCTTGTCGATGTAGTCCCTTTTCCTTGCTTCGGAGTGACGAATGTCGATGGAGATGTTCTCGATGCGCTCTCGCAATCTTGATTGTGCGCCTTGCATTTGTGTTTATGATCGAAGATAGACGCTTTGGAGATGTAGTTGTTCACGCCGTCGTTGTTGTCGTAGACCGGAGAGGGAATGCCTTGCCTATCCATCACAAGACTCGAGCAAATATGAGTGGGAGAAAGAGAAGAACGTATACCAATGTACCTTTGACCAAAGTTGAAGATGAATCAAGTTCACTCAAATGTGGACAATGAAATAGCACTATTGGTACCAATCCTTGTCGGTTCTCACACCTACACAAGTAAAGCTTATAGTGGAGCTCGGTGAGGATAGTGGCACAAAAATTTAATGCAAAATGTTAGCAAGAGTCAATAATGTTGAAAAAGATTCACAAATTCGCAAGTGAAACAAATGGACCAATAGCAAAGAATGGCACACGGAAACACACACACGGATAGATAAATGGGGTCGTGCAACCAAGGAATGAGCTCAAAATGTGGAATCCACCAAAACGCTCGTGTTGCACAACTCAAGAGAGACGCTAGCACGATTGCTCAATAGGCGGATACGACACTTGTGCACAACCTATAAGATGCAAAATGGATAAACTTCTATCCCAAGTATGCTATGTATGTATGGTTCCCGGTGTTTCTCTCAAGCATGATATCATATGATGTAGATTTGACAATCTTATGTGCAATGGGATATGATGCTATGGCACTTGCTCACGAGCTCTTTGCTCTCTTTTTGCTTAAAAGCTTTTTTTCTCTCTTTTTTTCTAAGGCCACTTTTGCACAATGCACAAACCAAGATAGCAATTGTGTATATGCGGGAACGATATTGTGACACTATGTATGATATGATACCAATATGATATGGTATGTATGCAATGGAAGGTATGGACCACTAATGTGCACAAGTAACGTTGCCGGCAATACTCAAATGGCTAGTCTCGATAGGTAAGTGACGCAAAATGGGCTAGGGGTTAACAATGCAATTGCAAGGGAAATATACAATGGTGTCGTCGAGGTTACCGTCCTTTGCGATGATGAGTGGTGGTGTTCTTGGTGTAGATACCAAGAAGATGGAGACTCGTCCCTAAGTAGCCGAAACACCTTAGGAAACGGAAAAACCGCAAACTCAAATCTCAAATGACAAATGTCAAATGGTGGTAGCGGAAAGCGGTGGTGGTGTTGCACTAGGCAATGCGGATGAATGATGGGCTATACACGTGTCGGAGTTGAAGTTGCCGTCCCTAAGTAGCCGAAACACCTTAGGAGACACAAGCCACAACTCAAACAAGCTCAAACAACTATTGGGTTAAGTTGGGGGTGGTGGAAGTGTATGGTGGGCGCGCCTATGCGGAAGTGGTGGTGGTGGTTGATGAAGAAGCAATTGTCCCTAAGTAGCCGAAACACCTTAGGAGACTCTAGTCACAACTCAAACAACCACATATGCAATGGGGAACAAAAATGGGTTAGGTTGCGGAAGTCGGTGGTGGCTATGCGGGTGATATGGTGGAGGGCCTAGGCAAACTTGCCAAATTTCAGAAAATATGATGGAGTCAAATGATGTTGGTGGTATTTTTGTGGGATGGGGGGTGTCAAGAGCTTCAGAACGAGCTAAAGAACGTCAAAATCGGAGTTCGGATGAATTAGTTATGACCAAAACAAAATTTCAGCCGAAGCAGTGTCAGGGTTAACCGGACATCCGGGAGGAGGTCCGGATGATCCGGGCTAGGTCCGGATGATCCGGGAGTACTTCCGGATGATCCGGGTTCGTCAGCGCCGGTTCTGTTTTCTGGGTGCGTGGGGTATCCGGACGTCCGGGGGGGGCGTCCAGCTGATCCGGGGGATGTCCGGATGATCCGGGAGAAGGTCCGGATGATCCGGGCAGGTCAAACTGCTCGGGATTTGCTCGTGGAGACGAATTTTTGGGCGGAAATGGATGATTTTCGGGGCAAAATTTGAGGGATTTCGTGGATGGAAGGTGGGGAAACTTGGGGGAAAGCTAGATCCACTTGAAACCAAGCAAATCCATGGATCAAAATCAACAAAACATCATCAAACCAACAAATCACAAAAAAAATTGGGGCTATTTTTGGTGGGGATTTTCGGATTTAGGACGAAAACAACAAAATCAAGCTAGAAAACACGGGGTAGGGGCTCCAAAAACGTGATCAACGTGGCTCATGATACCATATGATGTAGGGTGGAACCCTAATTCGTCGATCTTTCACGTTTGGAAGGGATCCTACGGAGGAAACACGAAGAACACGCGGAAGCACAAGGGGAAACACGGGGAAAACAAGAGGGAATCACTCAACCAACAAGGAATCGATCACACAAGTGCTAGATCAACATACACACATGAGATCCACAAGATACATAGTCAACTAGGGTAAGGATACAACGGAACCGTTCATCTCCAAGAGGAGGCCTTGAATCCACGAGGGGATCTTCCCGTAAAGGGGTCTTGTATCCGAGAGGGATCTTCTCCTAGACGGAGGCCGCGGTCTCTCACGAGGAGGAGATCCGATAGATGAGTGTAGCTCTATCTCTAACATGAGCTAAACCAACGCTAAGTCCCAAAGTGAGGAGAGGGGGTCCTATTTATAGACTAGGGGGCAAAGGGGTACATGGGCTCAGCCCAAGTTGCGCACACAGGCGGGGTCCGGATGGTGGCCCGGATGATCCGGGTGTCGGGGGTCCGGATGATCCGGGCGACCGTCCGGATGATCCGGCTTTATCGAGGAGCTTCTGTTGTCTACGGCGCAGCTACCCGGACGATCCGGGGGAGGGTCCGGATGATCCGGCTGGGCCCGGATGATCCGGACGGCAGTCCGGATGATCTGGCTGGGCCCGGATGATCCGGACTGTGGTCCGGATGTCCGGCCTGGCTTCAGCAGCCGCTCCGTCTTCTTCTTCCTTCTCCTCTTCCATGCTTGGCCTTGATCCTTGGACTCTCCATGATCATCTCGGTTGTACCTGAGTATAGGCAAGGTCCATGCATTAGGTAGTAGCCGTGCCTCACATGCGGAAAGTGACGGTTCGAAGAGGAGTGAATTCACCTTGTGTCCAATGGCGCATAGTCGCGGTCTCATCTTATGTATCCTTGGGGCTTGGGGAGTAGTCGGAGTGTACATGGGGATGAACGTGGGATGCTCCGCATCACCAAGACTATGAAGATACAAGATTGAAGACTTCGTCCCGTGTCCGGATGGGACTTTCCTTGGCGTGGAAGGCAAGCTTGGCAATACGGATATGTAGATCTCCTACCATTGTAACCGACTCTGTGTAACCCTAGCCCTCTCCGGTGTCTATATGAACCGGAGAGTTTTAGTCCGTAGGACGAACAACAATCATACCATAGGCTAGCTTCTAGGGTTTAGCCTCCTTGATCTCGTGGTAGATCTACTCTTGTACTACCCATATCATCAATATTAATCAAGCAGGATTAGGGTTTTACCTCCACCGAGAGGGCCCGAACCTGGGTAAAAACATCGTGTCCCTTGTCTCCTGTTACCATCCGCCTAGACGCACAGTTCGGGACCCCCTACCCGAGATCTGCCGGTTTTGACACTGACACCATGGGTTCAGAAACCCATGCCCTTTCCTCCTAAACCATCCAAGTCAAAGGATGAGGAGGATTTTGAGCGCTTTGCTGAAATGATTAGACCTATTTTCTTACATATGCGCTTAACTGATATGCTTAAAGTAAATCCTTATGCTAAATATATGAAGGATATCATCACAAATAAAAGAAAGATACCAGAAGCTGAAATTTCCACCATGCTTGCTAATTACACTTTTAAGGGTGGAATACCAAAGAAACTTGGAGATCAGGGTGTACCAACTATACCATGCTCTATTAAAAGAAATTATGTTAGAACTGCTTTATGTGATCTTGGAGCCGGTGTTAGTGTTATGCCTCTCTCTTTATATCGTAGACTTGAATTGAACAAGTTGACACCTACTGAAATATCTTTGCAAATGGCTGATAAATCAACTGTTATACCTGTCGGTATTTGTGAGGATGTGCCTGTTGTGGTTGCAAATGTCACTATCTTAACGGACTTTGTTATTCTTGATATTCCCAAGGACGATAGTATGTCTATTATCCTTGGTAGACCTTTTCTTAATACTGCAGGGGCTGTTATTGATTGCAACAAAGGCAATGTCACTTTTCATGTTAATGGTAATGAGCATACGGTACACTTTCCGAGGAAACAATCTCAAGTTCATAGCATCAATTCTATTGAAAAAGTTCCAACTATCATTTTTGGAGGTTTTGAATTTCCTCTTCCTACTGTCAAGAAAAAGTATGATATTCTTATTGTTGGGGATTTCCATATCCCCATTGAAGTAACTTAGTGTTATTCGAAATTTCTCCGGTTTCGTGTTATTTGGAATGAGTTTGTTAACAAGACTTGATCAACCTTGTTAGTGGATTCATTTTGATGATCACGAGATGGATGAAACTAGAAGGCACAACCTTCTGTACCCTCTTTTTACTTTCTCTTATTTAGAATAAATAAAGCAAAAATAGTATTATCTGTCTGTTTCCTGAATTATCCGTGCATTAAAAAATAGTCCGAAAATAAAAGTGCTCCAAATGCCCTGCAAATTTAGTATGATTTTTTCTGGAATATTTGAGGATTTTAGGCACTGAAAATACTGCATGAGGGCCAAGCACCAGGCCACGAGAGAGGAGGGCGCCCCCCTGTAGGGCGCGCCCCCAAGTCTCGTGGGCCCCTGGTGGCTCCCCTCCACTAATGCCAGCACCCACACACTTCATCTTCTACCCAAAAAATCCCCATCCAGCTCAAGCCCGAGTTCTAGCTCGTTTGCTGCGATTTTCGATCTCTTAGCTCAAAGCTCCATTCGCAAAACTGCTTTGGGAGATTGTTGCTTGGTATGTGACTCCTCCATTGGTCCAATTAGTTTTTGTTCTAGTCTTTATTCATTGCAAATTTTTGCTGCATAGGTGACCATGTTCTTGAGCTTGCATGTTAAATTTTTGAGGTCCCAAGCAATTCCAATGCATGATATAGGCTCTAGGCACTTGTAGGAGTAGTTGCTATCAATCTTGTTTAGTTTTATCCACTTTTATTTTGAAGTTACTAAAATTTCAGAAATTTTCAGAAAATGTTAAGGAGGCTCTTTAAAAGCTCTTCTAGCCAAAGCTCTAAGGAAAACAAGACAAAGAGAAGGAAAAAACCCAAGTATAATCTTCCTCGCTTAGAGGAAGTACGGTCATGTGAATGGCCATGTGAGGATTTCTTGAAGGAGGTGAGAATTCATGAAGACTTTTATGCTTTAATCGGGACTGCAGGCCTCACCGGTTTCATGGACGGCCGAATCGATCAGTATCTCTTACTTACCAATACTTTCGTGCAAAACTTTTATTATTATCCTAAGAAGTCACTGCCTGCAGTATCATTTCATTTATATGACGAATTCAAAGAAATGTCTTTACGTCATTTTTGCGTGGTATGTAGGATACCTTATGAGGGAGAATTAGAGGAACCCCATCGTGAAGATGTGGATGGCTTCGTTAAAACTATTGCTGTAGAAGAGCCAAAGAAGGGCTCTGAGGCAAAAGTTTCTAGCATACACTTTCTTGTTTTACGCTACTTTGCCATATTTGCTAGTAGATGCTTGATTGGTCATGGGAATAGTGGAAATTTGAGCGTTCCAGATATTATTATTATTCAACATGCTTTGCTGGGAGACAATACTTTTAGTATGGGTGTCGTTGTTGCTAAACGGCTAGCCCTGAATCGTACAAAAGGCCCCATATTTGGATGTATCTATGTTGCACATCTTGCTGAACATTTTCAGATACCCATTAGGCACCTTGAGGAGGAGGAGACAAAATTACCTCCTCACATTTTAGATTACAAGAGCATGGTAGCACACAAGTTTATCGTTGACAACGAAGAAAAGATGCTCCTGTATAGACTTAGATTTAATAAGAAACACTTTGAGATTATTATTTTGCCTGCACCTCTGTTATTTGATTTGCTTGTAGAAAATCGTCTTGTCACGCCGGAAGCGGTGAACAACCATCTAGCCCAAGCTTTTACTCCGGAACCTGAACCTGAACGGAACCTGAGCTGGACCCTTATCGTGCATCATCTGTTCAGTGGGATCCGGAGATGACCAGCCAGTGGTATCCTGATTACACCTCCCACTACACCGGGGAGAATAGCGGTGGTCAGTGGTATTAGACCAACTTAGGCCAAAAGCCTAAGCTTGGGGGAGCACGTATTTCTCACCGACTTTACATTCATGTTCACACACTAGTCGTCGGTGCTCATACTCTTTCATTGTATTATCCATGTTAGTTTAAATTTCTTTTTCTAGCTTTCTTCTTGTGTGTTTGTTAAACCTT
The DNA here is from genome assembly GCF_002162155.2 of Triticum dicoccoides. Taxonomy (NCBI): domain Eukaryota; kingdom Viridiplantae; phylum Streptophyta; class Magnoliopsida; order Poales; family Poaceae; genus Triticum; species Triticum dicoccoides. The sequence goes on along the minus strand of NC_041393.1, from coordinate 474,121,958 downwards.
AAGAAAAAACAAAAAAAATTAGTTAGTTTAATTTCCCTGCTTGTAGTAGAAATTAAAATGAAAACCCAAAAAGATTTCTCGTTCTTCTTTTACTTGTTGGGAGCTTTCCCGTGTAAATAGTTTTATTTTATTTTCTTTCTTTTGGGGGTCGAGAAGACCATATTGAAAATGCTTAGTGGCTCTTTTATGCATGATTGTTTATTTATATTTAGAGCCCATATTACTTGTCTTCTCTCTTGAGTTGAATGCTTGCAGATTCCAGCTTAGTCCAATGCACATGCAATTTTATTATTATACACATCGTTCGGTCATGCAAGTGAAAGGCAATAATGATGATTTATGATGGACTTATTGGGATGAGAAAAGCTGGTATGAACTTGACCTCTTTTGTTTTTGTAAATATGATGAGTTCATCGTTCCTGAGTCAGCTATTCTGAAGTAAACATATTTGCAATGACATTAAGAGATTATAGTTGCTTGTGCCATGCTTGATTAGCTATGAGTTATAATGGTTTACCTGGCGTGCCAACATGCTATTAGAATGATTATGATGTGGTATGATGGGATGGTATCCTCCTTTGAATGTATTAAGTGACTCGACTTGGCACATGTTCACGCATGTAGTTGAATCAAATCAACATAGCCTTCATGATATTTATGTTCATGGTGGATTATATCCTACTCATGCTTGTATTCAGTGTGAATTAATTTTAATGCATGCTTACGACTGTTGTCGCTCTCTTAGTTGGTCGCTTCTCAGTCTTTTGCTAGCCTTCACATGTACTAAGCGGGAATACTGCTTGTGCATCCAAACTCCTTAAACCCCAAAGTTGTTCCATATGAGTCCATCATACCTACCTATATGCGGTATTTACCTGCCGTTCCAAGTAAATTTGTATGTGCCAAACTCCAAACCTTCAAATGAAATTCTGTTTTGTATGCTTGAGCAGCTCATGTTTCAACTAGGGTTGCCTATATCTTCCATGCTAGGTGGTTTATTCTCAAGAGGAGTGGACTCCGCTCCTCATTCACGAGAAAGGGCCGGTAACCGGGATGCCCAGTCCCATGATCCAAAAAGATCAAAACAAATCAAAATAATTAAACAAAACTCCCCCAGGGCTGTTGTATGTTGGATGCACTCGTTGTTTCGAGCAAGCCATGGATTGATGCTTGTTGGTGGTTGGGGGAGTATAAACCTTTACCATTCTGTTTGGGAACTGCCTATAATGCATGTAGTATGGAAGATACGGCCATCTCATAGTTGTTGCATTGACAGTGAAAGTATGCCGCTCAAGATGTTATTCAATCTCTATTTTAAAATCGAGCTCTGGCACCTCTACGACCATTAGCTCGGAGCCGACTTCGCGAGGACGAGTGGCTGGACACCGCCTCAGGGGCTACTATCTCTACAGCGATTGAGCCGAACACCATCCCTGTCCTTTGCAAAGCCCGTGACTCCGAGGTGTCGGACTCCTCTCCGGACTCCGAACCTCCCGCGCCTCTGCCAATCAAATCCGATTGGGCGCCGGTTATGGAGTTCACTACCGCGGACATCTTTCAGCACTCACCCTTTGGCGACATCCTGAATTTACTAAAGTCTCTCTCTTTATCAGGAGAGCCCTGGCCGGACTATGGTCAGGAAGGTTGGGATGTGGACGACAAAGAAATTCAACGCCCACCCACCACCCACTTTGTAGCCATTGTCGATGATTTAACCGACATGCTCGACTTTGACTCCGAAGACATCGACGGTATGGACGACGATGCAGGAGACAACCAAGAACCAGCGCCTACAAGGCACTGGAAGGCCACCTCGTCATACGACATATACATGGTGGACACCCCAAAAGACGGGAATGGCAATGGAACAGCGGAGGATGACCCCTCCAAGAAACAGCCCAAGCGCCGGCGTCAGCGGCGCCGCTCTAAATCCTACCACAGCAAAAATGGTGACTCCAGCACAGGAGATAATAACACCCTGGACAGTGCCGAAGACAACCCCCTCCAGCAGGATTCAGCACAGGAGGAGGGAGAAGCCAGCCCTCATGATAGAGCGGCAGACAGAGAGGTCGAGGACGATAATTATATGCCTCCCTCTGAAGATGAAGCAAGCCTCGACGATGACAAATTTGTCGTGCCCGAGGATCCCATCGAACAAGAGCGTTTCAAACGCAGGCTTATGGCCATGGCAAGCAGCCTCAAGAAAAAGCAGCAGCAGCTTAGAGCTGACCAAGACTTGCTAACGGACATATGGACCGAAGTCCTTGCAGACGAAGAGTACAAACTCGATCGCCCCTCCAAAAGCTACCCAAAACGCAGGTTGTTACCCCAATTAGAGGAGGAAGCACCCAAACCTACATCACCAGCGCATGACGCGGCCGACCGGCCACCTCGTGGCCATGACAGAGAGGCCTCTAGGCCCTCCACTAAAGCTGCACCCCGGCGTCGCTCGAAAAGTACAAAGCCACGGGGAAATGCGCCAGACTTGCGAGACATATTGGAGGACAAGGCAAGGCAAATAAGATTGATCTACGGATCGCGTGGGCGCCCCACGATACGTGATGACAACCGTCACGCCGGATACAGCAATTCCGGCCGGGCCGAACACAGTAGACAAAGCTCATTTGAGCTACGTCGTGATATAGCCCAATATAGAGGCGCCGCACACCCACTATGCTTCACAGACGAAGTAATGGATCATCAAATCCCCGAGGGTTTCATACCCGTAAACATTGAATCATACGACAGCACAACAGATCCTGCGGTTTGGATCGAGGACTATCTCCTTCGCATCCACATGGCCCGCGGTGATGATCTACACGCCATCAAATACCTCCCACTCAAGCTTAAAGGACCGGCTTGGTATTGGCTCAACAGCTTGCCAGCAGAATCAATTGGTTGTTGGGAAGACCTGGAAGCCGCATTCCTTGATAACATCCAGGGCACATATGTGCGACCACCAGACGCTGATGACCTAAGCCACATAATTCAGCAGCCAAATGAATCGGCCAGACAATTCTGGACACGGTTCTTAACCAAGAAAAATCAAATCGTTGACTGTCCGGATGCAGAGGCCCTTGCAGCCTTCAAACATAACATCCGCGACGAGTGGCTTGCCCGGCACCTAGGACAGGAAAAGCCGAAATCCATGGGAGCCCTCACATCACTCATGACCCGCTTCTGCGCGGGAGAGGACAGCTGGCTAGCTCGCAGTAACAACCTGACCAAAAACCCTGGTAGTTCGGATACCAAGGACAGCAATGGCAGGTCGCGTCGCAACAAGCACAAGCGCCACATTAACGGCGATAATACTGAAGATACGGCAGTCAATGCCGGATTCAGAGGCTCTAAACCCGGTCAGCGGAAAAAGCCGTTCAAAAGAAATACTCAGGGCCCGTCCAATTTGGACCGCATACTCGATCGCTTGTGCCAGATACATGGCACCCCTGAAAAACCAGCCAACCACACCTGCAGGGATTGTTGGGTATTCAAGCAGGCAGGCAAGTTAAGTGCCGAAAACAACGACAAGGGGCTGCATAGCGATGATGAGGAGGAGCCCCGGCCGCCGAACAATAGAGGACAGAAGGGCTTTCCCCCACAAGTGCGGATAGTGAACATGATATACGCAACTCACATACCCAAAAGGGAGCGGAAGCGTGCACTAAGGGACGTATATGCGATGGAGCCAGTCGCCCCAAAGTTCAACCCGTGATCCTCCTGCCCGATCACTTTTGATCGAAGGGACCACCCCACTAGCATCCGCCATGGCGGATTCGTCGCATCGGTTCTTGACCCAATCATTGACGAATTTCACCTCACTAGAGTCCTGGTGGACGGCGGCAGTAGCCTGAACCTGCTTTACCAGGATACAGTGAGCAAAATGGGCATAGACCCCTCAAGGATTAAACCCACAAAAATGACCTTTAAAGGCGTCATACCAGGTGTAGAGGCCAACTGTACAGGCTCAATTACACTTGAAGTGGTCTTCGGATCCCCGGATAACTTCTGAAGCGAGGAGTTAATCTTCGACATAGTGTTGTTCCGCAGCGGCTATCATGCACTGCTTGGACGAACCGCATTTGCAAAGTTCAATGCGGTGCCGCACTACGCATACCTTAAGCTCAAGATGCCAGGCCCTCGAGGAGTAATCACGGTCAATGGAAACACCGAACGCTCTCTCCGAACGGAGGAGCATACGGCGGCCCTCGCGGCGGAAGTACAAAGCAGCCTCTTAAGGCAATTCTCGAGCCCGACTACTAAACGTCTAGACACAGTCAAGCGCGCCCGGAGTAACCTACAACAAGACCGCCTGGCACGTTCCAAGCACGTGTAGCAATGCGGCCCCAACCCCAGCCCTCGCGAAATCGCGAGACCAGTGCCACACGTACATAACTATGCTCTGGAGATACCATGGGCATAGGGGAGGGGCACGACCACGGCATGCCCAGAGTGCGGCTCAACCACACAAGGGGCTCCCAATTGTGTCATTCTTTTTTTCTTTTTTCTTATTTCCAGGACTCCGTTTTCCAGAAGCCCTGTCCGGCAGTAGAATCACCGAACTCACGATGCAACAGCCAAGGAAGCAAAAAAGCTACGTCGAGTGTCTAGGTGGTCTCTATTACGAGCAGTATACCTGTTTTACATACTATCCCGTAGCCTACCCCTGGAGGGGGACATGTTAAATAGTCCCATCCCTTGCTTATCGCACTATTTGTATCGTTCTGCTTTCATTGCAGTATCTTTTGAATAAACAATACATAGCTTCTGCTTATTATTGCATTTCCTTTTTCTTTATAAATGTTCATCTATGACATGTTGCACCCGTACAATTTGGTATGGTCAATACACCAGGGGCTTAAGTACCCCAAAACATGGTGTGATAAGTCTGAACACTTTCACAAGTGCGGCACCCCGAACTTATAGCATTATATGCATCGGCTCCGAATCATGTCTTGGGTCAATAGTTGGGTTTGCCCGGCTCCCATGTTTTGGTACCTTACGTTCTGTTATATCAGCTAAGGTAGCGCTGGGAGAACCACTGCGATTGTGCCCCGGTTGAGCTGGGTTGAGCACCTCAGTGGAGAAAGCTAAAACTGACCGTCATGATAGGGCGAGAGCCAGTCGCTGTTCGAGAGGTTTTTCGGGTCCCTAAAGACTCATGCCGCTTAGAGCGAGGAGTCGGCATTGTCCGGCCAAGGCGTGGATAGTGCCCCGAACTCGGTCTTCCGAATACCAGGGGCTTCGCCGAAATTTAAAATTATAGAATTCTATGGCTAAGTGAGAGTGTTCAAGCATTATAGTCCGGTTGCCTCGTTCGTTGTGTTGAACGCCTCCCTCGAAAGGACCCAAGAATGGGAACAAGAGCGCTCAAGTTTATCCCGAACACCCCAGCACTCGTGGCATGGGGGCTGAAGCCAACGACTCGTCATCTCTCAAATTTGATAAACGGCCGCACAGAAGGTAATATTTTAAATTAACAAGCATTGCTTAGCGCATATGAACAAAGTTTTCAGCGTACAGGATAACAAATGCGAGTCTACTAAAAAATTACATCTTTGGAGCATTCGCCCGCTATAATGTGGGCACCCTTCAGGACGCCCTTACAGTACATCTCGGGCTTGCGATACTCCTTGCCTGGCGGTGGCGCGTCCGTCACAAGCTTCTCAGCGTCCATCTTGCCCCAGTGCACTTTAGCACGGGCAAGGGCCCGACGGGCACCTTCAATGCAGGCGGAGTGCTTGATGACTTCAATCCATGAACAGGCGTCCACCAGCCGCCGCACCAGACCGAAGTAGCTCCCAGGCACGGCTTCCTTAGGCCACAGCCGAACTATGAGGCCCTTCATGGCCTGTTCGGCCACCTTGTGAAGCTCGACCAGCTGCTTCAGCTGGTCGCTCAGGGGCACCGTATGTCCGGCCTCAGCATATTGAGACCAAAACATCTTTTCCGTCGAGCTCCCCTCCTCGGCTCGGTAGAACGCGGCAGCATCAGACACACTACGGGGCAGATCGGCGAACGCTCCTGGAGAGCTCCGGATTTGGGTAAGTAACAGATAATCCACTTTTATATGCTTGCTTTGCATAAAGAATGCCTTACCCGTCGCTATCTTCTTTATCGCCTCGATCTCCTGGAGGGCCTTCTAGGCTTCGGCATTAGCGGCTTTGGCACTCTCAAGAGCCAAGGCAAGCTCGGACTCTCAAGTCTTCGAGTCACGCTCCAAACTCTCATGTTTTTCCACGAGAGCCTGGAGCTCTTGCTGCACCTCCGCCACCCGCGCCTCCTGCTTCTCTCGCTCGGTGCGCTCCAAGGCCACACTGTTTTCGGCCTTGGACACCACTTCCTTCAGGGTCGCCACCTTGTTCGTGGCCCCTGCAATACCCACGTTATTCCTGTCATTTTTTGCAACCAAATCCTTTCTATAAGGTATTACTTACCTTCCTTATCCTCGAGCTGCTTCTTGGCAAGGCCGAGCTCGTTCTTGGACCGCTCGAGGCTCTGCTTCAATGCATTAACCTCCGCAGTCAGTGCGGCAGAGGTCAGCAGCGCAGCCTACATTCCCATATTGACATATTTATGTTAGACTCCTATGTATATCTTTTTGGATCCTCAGCTCGGCTTTTCTTTCCGAACACCGAACTAAGCATCAGGGGCTACTGTCTATGCAGTAATATTATTACGTATCTTAAAAACTTACCTCAAAGCCTGCTAGAAGGCTGGTACAGGCTTCAGTCAGCCCGCTCCTGGCGGACTAAACTTTCTGGATCACCGCACTCATGATAGTGCGCTGCGCCTCATCGATGGAGGCGCCGTTAAGCGCCTCCAGCAAGCTATCCGGTGCCTCCGGTTGGACGGAGGCCACCGGCATCGCAGTCTTGCCCTTCTTACGAAGGGGCTGCCTGCGGGACTCCAGAACCACTAAAGGTTTCAGTACGGAGTCCGGCACAGGGCCGGACTTAGAGCCCTCTGGGGTTTTGCCCCCTTTGCGCCCGGAGTCCGGGAGGTCGCCTTGCGGCGCCTCCAGGACCACCTCCTCCTGGTTGGGCCCCTTTTGGGACTCCACCGTGGTGTCTTCTGCGTCGCGAGGGGAGGAGGCCGTCAGATGTGAAGTGCTATTCACATCCGATGAACCCAGGGAGCCGCTCGACGAAGCGGGAAGCTCATCCTTGGGCGGGCTACATGGTTGTATTCGGCGTTAGAAGACACTATGCGACAAATGAAAAATCATGAGTTATTCTGGAATCCGGACACTTACAATCTCGCCAGGGGCTTGGCCCTCGAGGGCCACTCCTCTTCGCCGTCATCGGTGTTGGTGGAGTAGTCCGGAGGAAGGGTCCTTCCCTTCTTGGACCCTCCGGCCTCCCCAGTTGGGGAGGCCTTCCTTTTCTTCTCTCCCCTCATTGGGGGAGAAGCCTCTTTCTTCTCCTCCTCGTCTTCACGGGAGGAGTCCGCCTCGGAGTCATCGGATGATGAGTCCGATAACACCTGACACCGAGAACTCTTTTGAGTTCCCGTGGCCTTCTTCTTGGCCTTCTTCTCCGGCACCACGTGAGGTGCCGGAACCAGCAGCCCCGTTAAGCGGGCGTCCGCTGGGTCTTTTGGCAAAGGAGCCGGACAGTTAACCTGCTCGGACTTCTTCAGCCAGTCCTGTCAAAGGTAAGGGAGTTTAGATCCCATATAGAGTCAGACTATGAAAAACAACAATCCCGTAAAGGGTAGAATAGCTTACCTCGCTGGCCTGACGCCGCAAGCTGAATTCGCGATCTTTGTTAGCGGATGCGGGGGCCTCGGCGCCCTTAAATAGCACCTTCCAGGCATCTTCGTACGTAGTGTCGAAGAGCTTGCTCAAGGTTTGGTGTTGTTCCGGATCAAACTCCCACAATTTGAAGGCCCATTGTTGGCACGGGAGGATCCGGCGTATGAGCATGACTTGGACTACGTTGTTAAGCTTGAGATTCTTGTTCACCAACTTTTGGACGCAGGCTTGAAGTCCGGTCAGCTCTTCCGAATCTCCCCACGTTAGGCCCATCTCTTTCCAGGAGGTGAGCCATGTGGGGAAACCAGATCGGAATTCGGGGGCCGCCGCCCATTTGGGGTCGCGCGGCTCGGTGATGTAGAACCACCCCGATTGCCACCCCTTTATTGTCTCCACAAAGGAGCCCTCGAGCCATAGGACGTTGGCCATCCGGCCCGCCATGGCACCTTCGCACTCCGCTTGGCGGCCGCCCACTACCTTCGGCTTGACATTAAAAATCTTCAGCCATAAGCCGAAGTGGGGCTGGATGCAGAGGAAGGCCTCGCACATGACGATGAACGCCGAGATATTGAGGATGAAGTTCGGGGCCAGATCATGGAAATCTAGGCCATAGTAGAACATGAGCCCCCGGACAAATGGGTGAAGTGGAAAACCTAGTCCACGGAGGAAGTGGGTGAGGAACACCACCCTCTCATGGGGCCTGGGGGTAGGAAGGAGCTGCCCCTTGTCGGGGAGCCGATGCGCGATGTCGCCGGATAAGTATCCGGCCTTCCGCAGCTTTTTGACTTGTTCCTTCGTTACGGAGGAGACCATCCACTTGCCTCCCGCTCCAGACATGGCTGGGGAAGGTTGAGGCGAGATGTGCGGACTTGGGCGCTGGTGCTCGAGTGCGCGAAAATGGATAAGCAAAGGAAGAAGAAGGCGTAGGTACAAAGATGGATCCTTATCCCCTTATATGGACGGACGAAACTATGTGTCCCCACCGGCCTGATAAAACTCGTTTATCTCCCAAGCGTCGTAATCAATGGTGCGGTTGGGTTACCCACGCCCGTATTGATGAGAATCCCGGAATAAGGGGACACGATCTCTGCTTTGACAAGACGTACCAAGGAAACCGCCTCGCTAAACGCGCTGAGGTGGGACAATAAAAACGATTCCAGTAAAAGTTTGGCCGTGGTGTGACGTCACGCTACAGAATACGTCAGCAGATTAAATTTGTGTAAAGATTATTCTCTCTACGGTGGTATGTGGAACTTATTTTGCAGAGCCGGACACTATCCTTGTGTTCAAAATCTTCTATGAAGTATTCGGAGGAGGAACCCGCCTTGCAATGCCGAAGACAATATGCGCGCCGGACTCGTCGTCATTGAAGCCTGGTTCAGGGGCTACTGAGGGAGTCCTGGATCAGGGGGTGTCCGGATAGCCGAACTATCACCGTTGGCCGGACTCCTAGACTATGAAGATACAAGATTGAAGACTTCGTCCCGTGTCCGGATGGGACTTTCCTTGGCGTGGAAGACAAGCTTGGCGATACAGATATGTAGATCTCCTATCATTGTAACCGACTCTGTGTAACCCTAACCCTCTCCGGTGTCTATATAAACCGGAGGGTTTTAGTCCGTAGGACGAACAACAATCATACCATAGGCTAGCTTCTAGGGTTTAGCCTCTCTGATCTCGTGGTAGATCTACTCTTGTACTACCCATATCATCAATATTAATCAAGCAGGAGTAGGGTTTTACCTCCATCAAGAGGGCCCGAATCTGGGTAAAAACATCGTGTCCCTTGTCTCCTGTTACCATCCGCCTAGACGCACAGTTCGGGACCCCCTACCCGAGATCCGCCGGTTTTGACACCGACAGCAAGCATCTCGGAGTTGAATGTACGCTTTGATGAGGTGATCAAAGCATATGGTTTTATACAGACTTTCGGTGAAGTCTGTATTTACAAGAAAGTGAGTGGGAGCTCTGTAGTGTTTTTTATTATATGTAGACGACATATTGTTGATTGGAAATGATATAGAATTTATGGATAGCATAAAAAGATACCTGAATATGAGTTTTTTAATGGAAGACATCAGTGAAGCTGCTTATATATTGGGCATCAAGATTTATAGAGATAGATCAAGACGCTTAAATAGGACTTTCACAAAGCACATACCTTGAGAAAGTTTTCAATAAGTTCAAAATGGATCAGTCAAAGAAAAGGTTCTTGCCTGTGTTACAAGGTGTGAAGTTGAGTCAGACTCAAAGCAATAATAAAGTTGTTATTTTATATTTCCTTATTCATGATAAAGGTTTATTATTCATGCTAGAATTGTATTGATTAGAAACCTTAATACATGTGTGAATACATAAAAACAACGTGTCCCTAGTGAGCCTCTACTAGACTAGCTCGTTGATCAAAGATGGTTAAGGTTTCATAACCATGGACATGAGTTGTGATTTGATAACGGGATCACATCATTAGGAGAATGATGTGATGGACAAGACCCACTCCTTAGCTTAGCATAATGATTGTTGGGTTTTATTGTTATTGCTCTCTTCATGTCAAATACATATTCCTTCGACTATGAGATTGTGCAACTCCCGGATACCGGAGGAATGCCTTGTGTGCTATAAAATGTCACAATGTAACTGGGTGATTATAAAGATGCTCTATAGGTATATCCGAAGGTGTTTGTTGAGCTGACATACATCGAGATTAGGATTTGTCACTTCGAGTATCTGAGAGGTATCTCTGGGCCCTCTCGGTAATACACATCATAAGCTTGCAAGCAAAAGACTGAGGAGTTAGTCACGAGATGATGTGTTATAAAATGAGTAAAGAGACTTGCCGGTAACAAGATTGAACAAGGTATAGAGATACCGACGATTGAATCTCGGACAAGTAACATACCGATAGACAAAGGGAATTGCGTATGTTGTCATAACGGTTCGAGCGATAAAGATCTTCATAGAATATGTAGATACCAATATGAGCATCCAGGTTCTGCTATTAGTTATTGATTAGAGAGGTGTCTCGGTCATGTCTGCATAGTTCTCGAACCCATAGGGTCCGCACGCTTAACGTTTGTTGACGATATAGTATATATGAGTTATGTATGTTGGTGACCGAATGTTGTTCGGGGTTTCGGATGAGATCTCGAACATGACGAAGAGCTCCGAGATGGTCCGGAGGTAAAGATTGATATATGGGATCAGGCCCGGCCCTGGAGCAGGGCGAACGGGGTGGCCGCACTGGCCCCCAGATCGTGAGGGGGCCCCGGCCGGTATGTCACGTCAGCCTTTGTACTGGTGTTATTATCCTCTGGCTCATACTGGCCCGTACTCTCGACTTGGAGCGGTCTCCGTGAGATGTGAGCCTACACGAAGAAAAAAAAGGAATACGCAGGCACGGCGTTTGCTTCTCTCCCGATCTCATGCCCTAATTGCCCTTCGCCAGTTCGTCTCGACGGCTCGGCGCCTTCGTCTTAAGGCCGTAGCATCCGACGGGAATAGCAACATAAGCGGCAGGGTCATCGCTCAAGCTATAACTTCAGTCAAAGACGCCCCTTGTAAGTCGTCAACAGGCGGCGGCAATTTTTCCCTAGTCTGTGCCGTGGGGAATTTGCCTGTTTATTGTTAGATAAGGTAACCTCTTCCTTAGTTTGTTGTGTCAGTATCGAATTTAATATTAGTTTGTTACAGCGATGTGCACCTCACGATGTGGATAGAAAGAAGACTTTCTAAACACAGAAGACTATGTTCAAAAAAATAAACGCAGAAGACTTGCTAGTACTGACCATTTAGAAGAAGAGATTAACATGATTCGCCAGGTAACATGTTAAGCTTGAATTGCCCAACAGGTTTGCCACATTTTTCTTAGAATCCATCATCTTAAACTCACATATGACCCTATAGATTGTTGTTGATTGCCGAGATTTTTGCTGGATGTTAAAGTTTTCTAGCATCCTAAATTTTAAAAAATTTCAGGTCGATTTTTATATACCTGCAGGTGAGGCCTGCACTTGGCTGGTTCTTCTTGATTAATAAATAAATATGGTTCTTAACATGCATTTCGATTCATTCTGTTGAAACTACTAGCTTTTGTTTATACCTCATAAGTAGTGCACTAGTTAGGGATTGCACAGGTTCACACATTTTGTGGGGAAAATGTGATAGATGGGTAGAGTTTTGTATGAAACTTAATGTTCGTTGCTTTTCTCCATTATTTCTTGACACAATAATGCTTCGTTATTTCAAGTGTTTATACTATGGGGTCCATGTTCTAGTTTGGCCCCGGACCCCCAAAATCTCAGGACCGGCCCTGTATGGGATAGTAGTGTTTGATCTTCGGAAGGGTTCCAGAATTTAGCGGAAGGGATTCCAGATGTTTCCCGAAATGTTTGGGTACGAGAACACTTTATTTGGGCCAAAGGGGAAAGCCCACGAGGTTTTTGAAAAGTGCAAAAGGGAGTTTTGCGGAGACCAGAAGCTAGGGGGTAGACGTCGGGAACCCTGGCGTCTAGCCCTGGAGTCCGAGAAGGACTCTTGCCTTTCGGGCAAAACCGACTTTGAGGAGGCTTTTACACCAAGTTTCGACTCCAGAGCTCAATAAATAAATAGAGGGGCAGGGCTAGCACCCAAGACACATCAAGATTCACCAAGCCGTGTGCCGGCAACCCCGTCCCCTCTAGTTTGTCCTTCGTCATAGTTTCCGTAGTGCTTAGGCGAAGCCCTGCGGAGATTGTTCTTCACCAACACCGTCACCATGCCGTCATGCTACCGGAACTCATCTACTACTTGTCATGTCTTGCTGGATCAAGAAGGTGAGGACGTCATTGAGCTGAACGTGTGTTGAACGCAGAGGTGTCGTACATTCAGACTTGATCGGACGGATCGTGAAGGTGTACGACTATATCAACCGCGTTGATAAACGCTTCCACTTAGCGATCTTCAAGGGTATGAAGATGATCTCCCCCTCTCGTTGCTATGCATCTCTATGGATAGATCTTGCGTGTGCGCAGATTTTTTTTTTGTTTCCCATGCAACGTTTCCCCAAAAAATTGTACTTAGGTATGGTGCAAGAAGCATCTCTCTCTCTCTCTATCTCTCTCTCTACCTACCTACCTATCTATCTATCTCTATATCTATCTATCTGTCTATCTATGTGCAGCTAATGCCACTTCTACTCAGAGGAATGGTGTAGTATATAACTTACATTTAACTCTAGACCATCTAGTCGGACGTATTGTAATTTTCGTTGTATTTTAATTTGATTCATTGCTGAATTTATTCAGATCTTAAACTGGTTAATTTTCTCTCAACATTTTTTGTTGCCTTGGCATGTAATTTTTTTATGTTTTAATGTGACTGGCTTACTTTGTTTCATGTGCCAAGATCTGGATGTTTGGAAAAGTGAAACTAGAGGTTTGAATTGCATCAACCATTACTGGACGCTTTGGAGTCGTGGAGGATCCATGAAGTTTGTAAGGCCAGAGACCACCTACTTCGTGCAAAGGTTTACCTGATTGGGGTCTCAACCTTGGTTGGATAGGTGGGCTTAGACCTTTTTGTGAGAAAACTTCCGATCTATTCATCTTCAATCATGACAGTACAATGAATACTAGAAATAAAAAAAAAATACATCCAGATCTGTAGACCATAGTGGTCATATGTGTAGGATTTTACACTCCTATCCGTTGAGTTGGGTAACAAACTTTAGAAGGTTGAACATATTGTTGAGAGAGCCCTTTTGCGTTGTCATTCACCTCTATTTCCCCTATCCTATCCCTTTGATCCTTGAGAGATAACAGAGAGATTTATGGGTTCTTAAGCATAGTTTGTTCATCTTACGGGGAGCTCATCCTAGCAAAGTACTACTGGAAGGTGTGTGTGTGTGTGCCTCCTAGATGATTCAGATCACTTGTGTAGGAGCTAAGAAGTTTGTATAAGGCCATAAATCGACTACTTGGTGTGAATATCGACCTCAAGTTAGGACCCACCTTGGTGGTAGGCCATGGTGGGATAGGTGGTCTTATACCTTGGTGGTTGGAAAGCCAAGACCTTTATGGTCTTAGGGCTTTGTATCCAAACATCCACCAACAATAGCATAGGATTAGACCAATAATCCAAACCATGGGAAACATCTCAATGCATGTGATCCCTTTTTCTTCCTAGTTTACTTATTGGAAGTTTTGCCTTCATGTTACGTTTCTTATAACTTGCATGCTTCATGGTGTTCTTGGAAATTGTAGCTTAAACTCTAAAACCTGTCAACTAAAATCATATTGATAGTTGCATATGCAACTCCAACCTTTCATATCTCACATGCCTTTTCACAAGAAATGGATCTTGTACATGAATATTGGGTCAATGTCACACTTGTCCCCATGAGGTACGACGTATCATTGGGCGCTTAGTGCTCAGCCTTTTGCCCTATGACACTAGTTCAATAAATCGGTTGTATGTTTCATTGTCTTGCATACAACCTCTGACCAAAATGATCAAAAAGGAAAGAAAATCAACTTCCATGTTATTCACTTTTTTTATTCGAGATAATACTGAGTGACACCTCCACTAATATACCAAAATTTGACCACCATTTCTTTCTTAATTTTACAAAACTTGGTGACAATAATGATTAAGTTCTCCGAGAGATGAAACACGCCTGAGAAATCCAACACGTCACCAAAACCAAAATACTAAAAAAACATTTGACTTTATGGCCAATAATAGCTATTACCCACATAATTTACACTATGAAGAGATAACACAACCTCATGGAAGTAATAAAAAACTTAGCAGGGAAACCATCTAGACTTGACAATTTAGTACTTCCTCTATTTTAAAATACTTGTCATGGTTTTAGTTATAGAGGGAGTATGTTGCATCGGAGAAGGCAGAGGTCTTGCCTCCCATTGTTGAATGAAGATATGTGCTTAAAGGGACAGACAGGCAGCCGCACCTCCTCCTCCTCCCTCCCAACCCTAGTCGCCCCTCCTCCCTCCTCCTCCCTAGCTGCCCCTCCTCCTCTTCCCTTCCTCGCCGCCGCTTGAGGCAGCCATCGGGTAAGCCCGTGGCGCCAAGGATAGTGGCGGCGGGGCATCGGTTGCCCTGCATCTGCGTGGGGAACCCCGGATCTGGACCGGTGGCTCCATTGGCAAGGCACGGCCAGCTAGCAGCCGTGCGGGTGGTGGATCTGGCGTCCCGGCCGCGCGGGCGGCGGGATCCGGTGGTCATTGGCGGCCGGCGGCGGTTTCTGCGGTGGCCAGTGTGCGCGATCTGGCGCCTCCCCTCCTCCCCTGTTCGGCGTGCGAGCCAGCCTCGTCGGGTCGCGCTTCGCCGGTTCTGTACAGGAGGCTCTACTGGTGGCGGGGATCTAGTTTGGGAGAAGCCCCTGGTCGGCCATGGCCGGCCGCGTCGACGGCGACGTCTGAGGGCGTCGTTCCCCTCCTTGGAGGCGTCGGTATGGACTGATCCCCTCACTTTCCCTTCCCCTAGGTCTCCCGGACGAAAGCCCTAACTTTGTTGGGCGGCGACGGCGCTCATGGCGCCGTTCCCTTCTTGAAGGGCCGGTTTGGGAACCTTGGAGCTGGGTGACGCTTGTGGGTGGTGGGCGACGGCGGTGGTGCGGCCCTATCCTAGCATGGATCTGCGTCCGTTGCTTGGAGATGGACTAGCGTAGGTGGAGGTCGTCGTTTGGCGTCATCGTGACGTCGATGACGGAGGCACCTGCCAAGGTTGGCACCTCAATCTGCTCTGAAGATGGACCAGTGGAAGATGGCGGCGACGACACATGTGAGTGCGTCGGACCGGTTTGTGCACCGGACACGGTATGTGGCTCGGTCGGGGCCTCCGGCTTTACATGTTAGGCTTAGGTGAGAGGTCTGGGTATTTGGCCCAGCTTGCACCCCTTTATCATATGGATTGGAGTAGCGGCAGATGTTGCCAAGATGATGAATTCAGGCATATTGTTGTACTACTTTATAAGATCCTCGAGAATAATCAATAAAATGACCGCATGCATCTTCCAGATGCAGAGGCAGGAGGTCATCCTCCTTTTCTAAAAAAAAGATATGTGCTTAAATCAAGGACTTAGAAAT
Source organism: Triticum dicoccoides (assembly GCF_002162155.2). NCBI lineage: Eukaryota > Viridiplantae > Streptophyta > Magnoliopsida > Poales > Poaceae > Triticum > Triticum dicoccoides. The sequence goes on along the minus strand of NC_041393.1, from coordinate 474,106,118 downwards.
ACAAAATTTCAGTCGATCCAACAAATAGGCGGGTCCTCACACCTTGATCAATATTTAACTATACTGACAAAACTTTATCGCTTTAAGAGATCATCACTTTGTTATTGGGAATGTTTTTCTCAACCACCCAGTTTCACTTCATCCACCCGTATCTCTTATTTTCCAGCTGAATTTCAAACAAGTTTAATTGTTTGGTCAAATTTCAACAAAAATATCTATGGATTTGTTTGTTTTTGAAATAATTCTGCATTTAAAATTTTAAACATACACTGCATCTACACTTCCTTTTTTCATATCTTCTTGACTTACAGTTAAAGGGTGCTTTAGTCTAATTTCATCCAAACAAGGTTACGTTGACATGATGATAGTCATTACAGAACCCTAGTAAATGTCTCCAACAAAGTGTACTAGTAGTACACAAACGAACAAGCAAGAGGATACTAGAGACATCTCAAACGAACAGACCCACAGGCCACACATAACCCATGGCCGGTGTTTTCCACGCCACCACCGCCCGCCCCCGCCTGCCTCTCGTGCTCGCCTGCCTCTCCCCGACCACGCGAAAGCTCCACGTCACCCGCCCGGCCGCCTTGAGTATGGACGAGGCATCGGCGAGCGCTCCGGGCGCCAAGAAGACGACCACCGTGTTCGTGGCCGGCTCGACGGGGAAAACCGGCAAGCGCGTCGTGGCGAAGCTGCTGGAGAGGGGCTTCGGCGTCGTCGCCGGCACGACGGACGTGGGCAGGGCCCGCGGCAGCCTGCCCCAGGACCCCAACCTCCAGCTCGTTAGTTCATCTCTACTTCAGTACAGTCGCATTCCTACTCTTCTGCCAGTAGCCATGCCGTGAGACGCGTGTCGGCTGAATCCTGAATTGCAGGTGAGGGCCGACGTGACGGAGGGCGCCGACAAGCTGGTCGAGGCCGTGCGCGGCGTCGACGCCGTCGTCTGCGCGACGGGCTTCCGGCGGTCCTTTGACCCCTTTGCTCCCTGGAAGGTTTGTCCGCAACTGCAACCGAAGTAGGAGTTCAGTTTCTTGCCTGAATGGTTCTGAACTTCTGATTGACACGCTCTTGCCCGTGTAAAAAGAGTTAAGCTTTGCTCCTGCAAGTGATAGCTAGCTGAAAATTATGCCACTGCAGGTGGACAACCTGGGGACGGTGAATCTTGTGGAAGCATGCCGAAAGGCTGGCGTTACAAGATTCATACTCGTGAGCTCCATTTTAGTGAATGGGGCCGCGATGGGTCAACTTCTGAATCCAGCCTACATCGTGCTCAATCTGTTCGGCTTAGTGCTCGTTGCGAAGCTGCAGGCGGAGAAATACATCAGGGGGTCAGGAATAAATTACACGATTGTGAGGCCTGGAGGGCTCACAGAACAACCGCCAACTGGGAACATTGTCATGGAGCCAGAGGTAAGCAATAGCACGCACACTTCTCCATGAACCTTGTTATTCGAGAGATTTTTTTTTTTTTTGAGCGAGAGATTGTTGCTCATACAGCCAAAACATACGATGTTCATTTGTGAATTATTTGCAGGACACTCTCTACGAGGGCTCCATATCGAGAGACCAGGTTGCAGAAGTGGCTGTGGAAGCATTGTTATGCCCGGAGGAGTCTTCCTACAAGGTCGTCGAGATTGTCACCGGAGCTGATGCTCCAAGTCGCCTCCTCAAGGATATGTTTGCTTCTGTTAAACAGAAATGAGTTCTTGAGCCTAATTAGATAGGGACTAGTAGCGATGTGCCTAATACGGCGTCAGTGAAGTGTGTTGTTCTAACTTGTAAGTCGCGGTTCATCAATGGATATTCAGAAGTATAAAACCTACCATGTTTTATCCGTGGAACTTCTTGCCCTATAAAACCTACCGTGTTGGTTTATCCAAAGAGAACCCACGACATCCCATCAGATTCATTCAAGGGAGTACCTAGAACTGCGAATCAACGTTGAGTTGGTTAGGTGGACAGTGGTATCCCCAACCCATCAGGGTTCAAATTCTGTGCTCGCATTATTCCTGGATTTATTTCAGGATTTCCGGCGATGCGCTTTCAGTGGGAGGAGACGTTCCCGTCGACGATGAGGCGCCTACGGTGACTTCGTAAATCTCAAGATGATATGCCGGTTCAGTCTCTCGGAGGTGCTCATAGGGGTAGGATGTGCGTGTGTGCGTTCATAGGGATGAGTGTATGCGCGTGTATATGAGCGCTTGTGTCTGTACTGATGCTCAAAAAAAAGGGAGTACCTAGAACTCATCTAGATGAGATATAATTTGGTCTCGTTCATTTTGAAAATAAGAACAGATACAACCCACGTCAGCACACACGCATCTATAGCATCACATCTAATGACTATAAAAGGTGAATGAGACCAAATTATATCTCATCTAGATGAGTTCTAGCAAAACTGTTCATTCAATGCTCGGCCACATGGTTGGAAATCGGTTGCACGTGCTGGAATTTTGTCTATTTTGGGCCTAGCCCAATAGTAGTTTCAGAAATTCCTAATAAATTCTAGAGGCCCACGCAGCCCATTCGTGCAAGGCAAGAGGTGGAGCTAAAGTTTAGTCCCACGTTGCTAGTTTAGAGGGAGTTGGACCTCTTTATAAGGGAGGTTTTTTCCCCACATGTATGAGGATGAGAACAAGATGGACATCCACGCGCGCTCCTCCTCCGCCGCCCGCCTCGATCTTCCCCATCCCGGCTTACGGCGTGCACCGCAAGTCGGGACAGTTCATATGTGAAGATGATATTTGGGGAGTGCTCAGCGCGACTACTCTACTTCCTTAGATATGTTTGCCTACAGTTCATATGTGAAGATGATATTTACCTTCTCTCTGTCATGCTTAGGAGAGAAGACACATGAATAGAGTGTTGTGTCATCTTGAATACCACCACATGATTGCACGATATATATGATTCAGTTCCACGCATGAGGTTGGAGTTGACGAAACAATTCCTATGATTTCTGATGGAAAAGAATCCTAAGAAAAAATATATCCTATAAGTTGCGATATATATGAATCAAACAACACACTTAGAACAGTTAGTCTAATTCACATTTAGATGTTTTTTAAGGATGTCACGTCTAAACTCCCATAAATAGATAATGCAGCAATAAGAAATAGAAAAAACAAGGACCAAAAAAATAGACCATAAACAGAGTGGAGATCAGTTTAGATGTGACATAACTATATCACATCTAGATGTGTCTTAGACACACCTCACTTAAAATATCTTGGGCGACGTTTTCCCACCGTCAGATCAAACCCCATGGAATGTCCGCAACACCAATGATGTTTCCAAAATATGGGCAATGTTCCAAAGCGTCCCTCATTTCACAACGGCCGCCAACATGGCCGGTCTGCAACACCGATGATGTTTCAGAAACATGAGCGACGTTGCAGCCCAGCGGCCCGCATCATTAGCGCCTCCACAACCGATGATGTTTCTGCAACAATGGCCATGCTGCAAACTAGTGCGCCAAACATGCATGTTCCTACTGATAGTCGCAACATTATTGTCGGCATCCAGCACCTGGGTGGCCGGCACACAGCACCCCGGCAGGCTTGTAGCACTATGCCACGACGAAAACCCCTTTTGTAGCGGCGTCGCAATGTCCATTGCATCCATGAGGCCATCGCCTTGAAGCGTCACACAGGCTTCTGCTGACGAGAGCTTCGGCGGGCGACGACAGTTCCCCGTACCGCGTCCCCCTTCGCTCGCAGTAGCGTATCTGAGGTGCGGTGGAGTGACATTTGCTTAGAAGAAGAGGATAGGAGTGTGAAATATTGGGACGAACAAGCGGACATGAGAAGACTCGTGTTTTTAGAAAGTGGGGTCCATGGGCACGCGCCAAGCAAACGAGGCAGTCGACGTGCGATGTACTTTCAGCCGGCTGAGTGCAAGCATTTCCGTATTTCTACGGATCAGCTCGTCTAAATTTTCAGGTTCCTGCACATTTTCTTAATGAGTTGGAAGCAACTCATAGTGTGGGTCGGTGTAGCTTGAAGCGATGATTTCATTAGAATTTCCCGGGCCTTCTTAGATAGACCCTGCCCCTTTCATCCTCCAACTTTACCCTTTGAGCTCTCCAAGACATGCCTAAAAGTGTCGTCCTTGGGCCTCCCCACCCGTGTGGGTAGGCCCAAATATTTTTCGCTTAGAGCCTCTGAAATCAATCTTGTCGAAATTCTGGTGGGAGCAACAAATGGTGAGAGGAAGGTGCATTGGATATCTTGGGACAAGATGTGTGAGGCTAGGAAGGAAGGAGGACTTGGCTTTAGGGACCTCGAGGCGTTCAGTCAAGCCTTGTTGGCCAAGCAAGCGTGGCGCCTCCTGTCGGTGTCAAAACCGGCAGATGTCGGATAGGGGGTCCTGAACTGTGCATATAAGGATCGAAGGTAACAAGGAGGTAGGGGACATGATGTTTACCCAGGTTCGGACCCTCTTAATGAAGGTAATACCCTACTTCCTGCTTGATTGACTATAATGAGTATAGGGGTTACAAGATTGATCTACCTCGAGATCCTAATGGCTAAACCCTAGATGTCTAGCCTGTATGATTGTGATCGGGCCTATGGACTAAACCCTCCGGTTTATATAAACACCGAAGGGATCCAGGGTTGTACAGAGTCGGTTACAGAGAAAGGAAGGCATACGATCCGCATGACAAGCTTGCCATCCACGCAAAGGAGAGTCTCATCCGGACACGGGAAAAAGTCTTCTATCTTGTATCTTCACGGTCCATCAGTCCGGCCCATATCACATAGCCCGGACGCCCGAGGACCCCTTAGTCCAGGACTCCCTCACCCCCTAGAGCAGTCATCGTCCTTGTGTGCTCGTGTGTTAAAGGCTTGCTACTACCCGGACTGCTCCATTATGAATGCGGTGTGTCCCGCAGCTGGTTCTTTCACTTCCAGAAGTATCATCCATGGAAGAGAGCTGCTGCGAGAGGGGTCCATTTGGCGGATTGGTGATGGTTCTTCGGTTAATATCCACCACGGTAATTGGATTCCGCGGACAGGGTGTATGAGGCCACCGGGCCAGACCTTTGTCACGAGGGTAACAAAGGTGGTTGATCTTTTGTCGCGGGATGGTACGACTTGGGATGAAACAAAGGTGGACTCCATGTTCTGAGCTGACAATGCATATGATATCAAGCAGATAGCGGTCGGTGGGCTGGGAACCGAGGACTATCTTGCTTGGAGTTTCACACGAAACGGGGTGCTATCGGTTAAATCTGCCTATCACCTTAAGATGTCGATGAAGCGGATGCGTTCTGGATGGCCAGAGGCATCTAATTCGGTGGCGGAGCACAAGGGATATCTGACCCTTTGGGATTCAGACGCCCCGGGCAAGGCAAAGATCCATGTGTGGCGCCTGGTTCGAAACGGTTTGGTTTGTTGGGTCTGAGCTCCATAGGCGACGAATCAAGCCGGGTGTTTTTTGCACAGTTTGCGGAAGAGAAGAGACGGTCTTCCATAGGTTTTGGGGATGCCAACATTCTGCCCACTTTTGGAAGATGATGCGATCAAAACATGGCGTGGGGATAGCGCTACCACCTTGCCAGATGGATTCCTAGAGAGAGTTGGTTGACTGGCTGCTGGATTGGTTTGCTTCGGCGAAGGACGATGAGAAAGAAGCTATGATTCATGCCACATATGGGCTGTGGCTCGCCAGGAATGAAGCGCGGGATGGTAAGAGGATGGTTTCCCCTCCAGAGGTCCTCCTCGGGTGTCATCCTCCATGCGTCAATGGAGGGAAGCTCATGCTGTGCCGGAGAGGTCGACGGTTGCCAAGATGGTGTAGCGGTGGGAGGTGCCAGAGGAAGGCTGGATTAAAGGAATGCGGATGGGGCGGTAGCCAAACAAAGAGATAAAGGGGTGGAGGATAAATCTTTGCTGATCATGTTGGGGGCTTTGTGGCGGCGGCCTGACATTTCCCCCCTCATTGTGACGACCCGGAAAGTGCCGAAATCATGGCCTGCCTGAAGCTTCTTCAGTTGGCTCGAGAGCAGCATGTGCAGCGGATTTGTGTTGAACTGGATTGCCAAAGTGTTGTGAGGATGATCAACTGCCTGGAGAAGAACTTGGCGTCGTCTGGCCCTTGGGTGCAGGAAATAAAGAGTTTGTCGAGAGAGTTTATGGACTACAGGGTCGTGTGGACTCGGCGTTCAGCGAACGAGGCTGCTCACAAGCTAGTTAGGGTTGGTGTAGGAGATGAAAGATCCCATGTGTGTGTGAGGTACCTCCAGATTTCATTCTGGATCTTGTAGCCAATGACATTCCGAACCTGATTTAATTAATGAATGTGTTTCCCTCCCTCAAAAATAAAAGAATGTTTTTCCCTAAAAAATCCTCTAAATTTTCGTAAATCCTTGGAATTCGGATAAAAAAGACCAAGATGTTTTTTAATCCACCCATCTAAAACAAACCATTATATTCAGTCCACCTCTCGCACGATAGACGGACGCGCTTCCTCCACCGTCTATATTCTTTCCCAAAACCGGCGACATTTTCCTCCCCTTCCAGAAGTACACAGCGCACACCACCACGCCTCGAGATCTCTCGAAATTCGTTCGTCCATGGCGATGCAACAGACCAGGGACCCCACCTCCAAGCTCCCCTCCGCCTCCCCCTTCGCCGGCACCAGCCCTCCCCCATACCACCACCACCACTACGGCACCTTCTCCCCTCCTGCTCCGCCGCCGCCCGTCGCTGCAGCCGCCTACGACCCCTCCCTGAAAGGTCAGCGCTCCTTCTCTCGCACTACCCTCCAGCTCCGGCCCTTCTCTGTGGAGACTGAAATGACTCCCTGTGTGTGTGTGCGTATGTGTCTTGGCGCGCAGGACGCAGTGCTCAGGGCGTTGTTGCTTTCCCGTGCACTATCCAGCAGCAGGTCTTCGTGGAGGGCCTCCCAGTCCGGGAGCCGCGGCTGCCGTTCTGCGGCGTCGGCGTCGGCTGGGCTTTGTAAGTGTCCTTCCTCCTTTTGGTGGTGTTTGTCTCCAATGCTACCGGTGTGGCAAAGTTAAGAAGCTCTTGAAGTAGGTAACAGTATGAGCAATTGGTTCAGTATGACTGTATGAGTACTTGGTATGTGAATGGGGGATTGCACGACTAACTGTTTCATTAACAAGTTCGGCGAGCAGCATTTGTAAGATATGCTTGCTAGTGAGAATTTGTGAGGTGCTAGTACTGGTATTGGTCTGGTTGGTAAGGGCCCATGGCCATAGTTATAATATATGGTGCGATCAAATGGTACTGGAATTGGATTAGGATATAAGTTGATGCATCAGCAGAGGATTATCCTAAACTGGCATGGTTACTTCTGAGTGTGTTGTCTACTGCTTTGCTATCTACTAGTAAACTGACATCTTTTATCATCGGTATAATATTCATATTGAGGAGTTTCTATAAGTTCATTGTTCTTACCTGCAAATTTAAAATGAAAGCACAATCAGTCCATATTAAAGACTTTAGGTTGGTTTTGTTTTGAAGGTTCTTACTAGGGTTCTTCTTGGCTGCAATTCCCTGGTATATTGGTGCTTTTCTTCTATTCTTTGTTGCTTTGGATCACCGGGAGAAGCCTGGATTGATTGTCTGCACAGTTGCTGTAAGTACTCCATTTTCTAAAGCTTATCACATAGTACTAGCATTTTCTTCCGGTGCAAAAGAAAAGGGCTGTTGTTTGTCTTTTGTATAAAATGAACTGAAAACACTTAGATACTTATTAATGTTTCCTTACACGAATACTTCCTGTAAAGTTGATTTTATAAAGCTGTGTGATCTTTGTTTCTGAGACTGAAGTGCTTCTATCTCAAAAAAAGAAGAAGCAAAAAATTTAAAGTGTTTCTTCTTCAGTTAAAAAATATACCACTAGCACCGTTGACCTTTTTGTTAGTTACTCATTATGTGGTTGAGAAGTGCACTAAAAATCATCCATTAAGGGCCGTTTTGAAATGCTAGTAGTAAGCAACGATGAACACAACATCCTACATCTGCGCTAGGATATTGACTTGTTAGCATATGTTCCCTTGGTTATTATGCCTAGAAACAAGAACCAACCCAGCTGAACAGTTGAAATAACATGGAGCTGCATCATTTTTGAGAAGATAAATATTCAGAGCTACGAGCTACAATATCAGAAATTGTCGCATGAGACATGAACATGGAACAAACAAGTAGCCTCGCTTACCATATGGCTTGATGTATATGCCTTTGGCTTAGTTTGTGTCGAATGGTACATCTACAATGGCATGTCGCAATAGAAAGTTTGCCTCTCTCGACCTGAATGTTACACGGAGAGTTGTGCCAAAGAAATTAGGTCAGTTGAACTGTTGAGGTCGAGCTCGATGCCTGACGTTGTAGTGCATTTAAATTATTCCAGTTTTTGTTGGCTATAACAAAAAATTCTCCTGCAGGGCATTTTTGCAGTAGTCCCTTTCATGCTCAATGGCATAAGAATGCGTCCGTTCTTTTTTTGAGAACGAATGCGTCCTTTCTGGTGACGCTGGAGCCTGGAAGTCATCAATCCAGATTCTTGATGGCCTTATTCTGTCATGCTGGAAGTCGGCAATTCAAATCCACATGTTCCTCACCATATTTGTCATGTCTATAGTTGTACCATACGGTTCATCCATGTGAATAACACAATCAATTATCCTATATCATTCACAGGGGCGTATATATGTGATCTTCTTTTTAGAAAAGGAGGACGAACCCCGGCCTCTGCATCTGGGAGATGCATGCAGCCACTTTATATATATGTGATCTGTGTGTTGAATTGTTAGTCCAGAAATTTATTTTCTGAGATATAGTAATATGTTGTAACTGTGGTAGCAAGATCGTTTGTTTTGAAGAGTGGTTTTTTATTGTGAAACAAAATTTTAATAGAAATTTGTACTCCCTCCACTCACAAATATTAGATGTTTTGGATATTTTAATATGAACTACATATGGACTGAAATGAGTGAACAATCACACTAAAACGGGTCTACATATTTAGAAAAAACAAGTACTACATCTTGTATTTGTGAACGGAGGGGTATCTTAAAAAAACGTTGCTTCTGTCAGGTAACGACGATGTTTCTTTATTGTCGGGGAATCATAGGGTTCCAAAGTCATGAGAATAAAAGTAGAGATACTTTATTTAGGCATTCTCGGTGTATTTACCTCACAACTAAATAGCAATCAGTCTTTTTATATTTGGCAACTCAACGGATAAATCATGGACACATAGCCATTTTGTCAATTTATAAGCAATGACAGAAACTCTATGATTTATAGCCAAAACGTAATCTTATTTGTCAATTTGTTTTGTATCAAGATTTGTCCTGTATAATCTTTCTGTTGCGTCGGGTTTTTTTTTCGAGGAAAATACTGCCGCTTTATTAACTTACGATGTTCGGAATCTCATCCGACAAAACAGAAAGAACGATGTCCGGAGGAGCCCCCAACCAAACCTTACATAGTTCGTCACCCACTCCTACTCTAGCTAGCTTATGCGCGGCAACATTAGCTGAACGTCTAACCCAAGTCACCTTGTAATCAACAAAGGATCGCAACAAGGATTTGATCTCCTCCACCAGTGGCCCGGACGCCGAAAGCTCCTTTGTGTGTTTCTTCAGCATCTGCACGACTCCTTGAGAGTCTAACTCCACATACACTAGTGTCGCATTGATTTCTTTTGCTACCTCAAGAGCCCGCTTACATGCCAAGATCTCAGCCACCTCGGGATCGACTACCTCCTTGAAATGGTGGCACATACCTGCTCTGCACGCTCGCATATGATCCTTAAGCACAGCACCACCTCCAGCCTTGTCCCCCATCTTTGATGTTGCGTCATCGGAGTTCACCTTGGTCCAACCCTCGTCCGGTGGCTCCCATTTCTGATGCTGCAGGGGAGCCGGAGCATTACCTGTAGCGGGATGTGCCAGCACCCACTCCTCTATCTGCCCCAAAATCGAACCCAATATTTCATGTGGATGTTTGATCATCTTCCCTTCTCTTGTCTCGTTCCTAGCCAGCCATAGGCTGTACAGCGCCTGCACCGTCGCCTGCTTTGCTTCATCGGATGCTCCCGCTAGCCACTGCAGTAGCCAACGTGCTACCTCTCTCTGGGAGTCCATCTGGCATGGTGGGATCGCCACCAAACCTCCCTTCTCCGAGCAAAATAGCTGCCAAAAAAGTACAGAGTGTGGGCACACCCAAAACCGATGAAATATAGTTTCCTCACGTCCACAAGCAACGCAGAAGACCCCGGGTTTTATCCTTCGCCGATGGAGTTCTGATCCGACTGCCAGTCCATTTGAAATGAGTCTCCAGAGATGAATCTTGGCCTTTCCCGGTGCGTTCGTGCCCCAAAGGGCCATGTACGCCTTGTGTTTATCCACCGAACTAGATGACTCCGGCCGTCCGGAGCGCGATCTAACCATGGCCATTTTCAGGTGATAAGCTGATCGTACAGAGAAGATTCCATTCTTTGTGAAATTCCACGCTCGGTAGTCGTAAATACCCAAGTCACCCACCACAATCTACAAAATGTCAGTTGCATCGTCCGGGGTGAACATCTCCCTGACTCGGTCGTGATTCCAGCTTCTTCCATCCGGTAAAAGGAGGTCGGCCACCTTAGTCACGCCAGGGATATATATCTATCCCAACGGCTTCATGGACCCGCTCCTCGGGATCCAGTTACTGTGATGTATACTCACATTGGAGCCGTCTCCAATTCTCCAAACCAGGCCTTCTCGAAGTAGATCCCGGACATGCAAAATGCTTATATAAGTGTATGAAGTCGTAGCAGGACACGTTGCGCTCAATATGGATTTCTCTTTGAAGTGGCGCGGCTTGAGCACTCTTACTACCAACGACTCCGGGCATTGTAGGACACGCCAGGCTTGCTTTGCAAGTAGAGCCTGATTAAACGCTATCGGGTCACGAAAACCCATCCTTCCATCCCGTTTAGAGGTGCACATCTTTTGTCATGAAATCCAATGTACTTTTTTCTCACCATCCTTTGCCCCCCACCAGAATTTCGACGAGATAGAATTCAGATTCTGGCACGTTTTCTTTGTGAGGTGGAAACAACTCATGGTGAAAGTTGTTACTGCTTGGAGACCAGACTTGATAAGTACCTCCCTTGCCTTCTTGGAAAGGCCCAAACCCTTCCAACCGCTGCATTTTCCTTTTGAGCTCTCCGTGACATAGTGAAAAGTGACCTCTTTTGATCGACCAACCAGTGTTGGAAGACCGAGGTACCGTTCACTAAGTGCTTCCAAGGTCACCCCCAACACCGCTTTGAGCTCTTCCTTAGTGTTGTCCTGACAGCCTTTGCCAAAGAAAATCGAGGATTTTTGCAAGTTCACCTTCTGTCCCGAAGCTTGCTCGTAGCTGGCTAAAATCTCCCTTAGCGTTTCTATCCAAGAACACAATGTTGTCATCTGCAAAAAGGAGATGTGTGATATGGGGGCCAGTGCTCCCAAACGTCACTCCTTTGAGTCTATTTTCTGCTTGCGCTTTCCTCGACAGTGCAGAGAAACCCTCAACACAAAATAAGAACAAATAAGGCGAAAGAGGATCTCCATGTCTGAGACCTCGGGAGGGTAAGAAACACCTAGAGCATGCACCATTAAGCTTTACCGAGAAACTTGCAGTCGTCACACAACGCATGATCATCTCATCTGCTTCAAGAACACCCACTCAACACGGTCATAGGCCTTCATCATATCAAGCTTTACAACACATAAGGGTCTCTTCCTCTTCCTATTGCGAATTGCATGGACACACTCATATGCTACTAGCACGTTATATGTGATAAGGCATCCAGGCACGAAAGCACTCTGCTCCTCAGATATAAGCAAGGGAAGTATACTCTTTTACCTGTTGGCCAGCACCTTTGTTGCATTCTTATAAAGCACATTACACAAGCTAATCGGTCTAAACTGGGACAGCAGCTCCGGTGAGTTGACTTTAGGGACCATAAATATCACTGTAGCATTAAAACCCTCCGGTGTAGCTACTCCACTCAAAAAATCCCGCACACCTCTGCAAATATCATTCCGGAGCAGCGACCAGTGTCGCTGATAAAAGAGCGCGGGGAGCCCATCCGGCCTCGGGGCTTTAGTCGGTCCCATCTGAAATAGAGCCGTCTCTATTTCAGAATCTGAAATCCGTGTTGTCAATGTCGTGTTCATCTCCCGTGTCACAACCCACTGAATGTTTTGTAGCACCCCCTCCACCCCCACCGAACCTTCCGATTTGAACAGCTCTTCATAGAACGATGCGGCCCATGACTCTCATCTCCTCGTCCACAGTACACCTAGAACCATCCGGTCGCCGCAAAGCCTTGATGGTGTTCTTCCTTTTACGATGCGATGCCCGGTTCTGAAAATACTTAGTATTTTGATCACCTGCCTTAAGCCAATCCACTCTCGAGCGCTGTTTGTACATTATTTCTTCTCTTTCATACACCTCCCTCAATTGCTCTTCTAGCTCCTGAACCTCGTGCTGATAGCCCGAGCTAAGCGCCCGTTTCTTTGCTTCCAACAATTGTGCTTTCAACTGTTTGATCTTCCTTCGTATCGACCCAAAGACCTCGCGCGCCCATATCTGCATCGAGCCCGCCATTCTTCCTAGTTTCTGCCATACTGTCGTTACTCCCTCCTATCCCGTGCTCGCCGCTTCCCAAGCCTCCTCTATCATGGACTCATAGTGTTCATGCTTGGTCCAAGCCTCCTCATATCTGAACGGCCAATCCCCCACCCCCGGGCGCTGTGGAGCCGTCTCCAATATACGCACCAGGAGAGCTTGGTGATCCGATTCTTCACATAACAGATGCTCTACTGAAGTCTCAAGAAACAAACTCAAAAACCATCATTACATGTGGCACGATCCAACCGAACCTGAATATTATCCTGTCCATCCCGTTTGTTATCCCATGTGTAGGGGTAGCCAGTGAAGCCAAGATCAGCCAAGCCGCAGTCGGCTAGGCAATCTCGAAAATCCTCCATTTGATTGAGGCACCTTGGGTTACCCCCCACTTGATCAATACGGAAGAGGGCCTCGTTAAAGTCGCCGACACAGAGCCAAGGCAGATTATCTTGGGCCCGAAGAAAACGAATAGCATCCCATGATTTTTCCCCAATTCGGTTTTGGGTTCTCCATAGAATCCAATGATCCTATAGAGTTTACCCTCCCAAGCGATCTCAGCATCTAGAAAGTATTGGCACCACGGCCTCACTGTAACTTGAACATGATCCCTCCATCACAATGCCAATCCCCCACTTCTTCCCTTGCAACTTACCGCAACTCCACTAGTGAATCCCAGACTCCATTTCAACCATTCCATTGCTCTAGCTGATTTTTTTGTTTCTGAAAGGAACACCACCGCTGGGTTGTGAGACCTAATGAGGTCTCGCAGTTCGCCCACTGTCGAGTCCAACCCCAATCCTCAACAGTTCCAGGCAAGGAGATTCATTGCTCTCGGCGGCCCTGGGCTCTAGGGTCCGCCGCTTTATCATCTCTGTCTTGAATGCGGTCAAACACCGAGGAAGTCTTCCTCCTCGCATCGCGAATGAACTCATCCTCCCTACTTCTCCCTTCTGCATCTCCTTTTGGTATCCACACCTGCCTCGGCCTCCTCTTCCTATTTTTTGCATCTCTCCAAGAGGTTGGTTCCGAACGATGTCTCTCCCGAAAATCTGACCTGTCCTTCCTCACGTAGTAGCCCCTGCGTCGTTCCCGGTTCCCATGCATGTCGGGTCCCCCCAGTGGATCGACCCGATCCAGATCTGCATGGCGCCTGTTATGGCCCCCCGAGGCATGGTTTCTGCTATACCCCCTGCTACCATCATTTGTTTGCCCTTCGCGCTCCGCTTCCCTGTGATCACCCCTTTGACTCCCAACACGCTGCTCCATGAGTTTACATCTCATCTCCGTCTCCCTTCTGGCCTCAAGGCTATCCTTGAGGTCCCTCCCACGTGTCATGTCGAGCTTCTCTCTAGCTTTGTTTGGACTGGATACTTCCCCTCACGCATGCAATGGGCGGTCACCAGTGCGACCGTCTGAAGTGCGCAAAAATTCAATTTGCAGATTTCTCTTTGTAGGTATATCCCTGACCCTCAAGTGCGTGGTGTTGTTGTTAGCCGTCTCACCAGTGTGAGAGCTACCGTAGCTGTTATAGATGTCCATACCTCCAGCTCTTGACCCATATTTGCTCCCGTTTCGTCCCTGGGGACGCCCGAAGCCAGCCCCCCCATTGTAACGATGAGTCAACGGGTGGTTCGCACTCACCCCCCTTGTGTACAAGTCTGCCGCAATCAAAAACAAAAGTGTGGTATCTTCTCGTAGTAAAAGTCAAACCATGTCTTCTCCTCATCATCCTTCTTCTTCCTCAAGTAAATACCACGTATTAACGGTTCAAACACAGAGATCTTAGTCCGGATCCTAAAACTCTGTCCTCTAGCAACTCCATATTTATCCACATCGACCTTCACCGTCTCCCCTAACCAATCTCCCAACGCCCTCCCAAAGGCTTCAGTCCTCTTGTCTAGTGGCAGGTCCGAGATCCTTACCCACACATCAATTTTATCAAAGATCATCTCAGACGGTCTCTTGTCTCCCTCATACTTCTTAATCACCAGCACGCTGAAATCGAACTGCCACGGGTCATTGTGAATGACATGCCTATAGTCACCCTCAGAACCAAAGTGAACTTCAAAGATATTAGGGCCAATCTCAGCAAACTTAGCTTCTTTGTGTAGACCCCAAGCCCTAGGCATCGTCTTCTCCACGACGGACATCTTCATAGGACGGGGGGAACAGACTTTACCTACAGCAGACCATCGGTGATCTTTACGGACTTGCGGGTGTGGATCTTCAAAGACAAAACCCTCCTCCTCCTTGTCCATAAGCACCATGCCTCCTAATCTTGCCGAAAGACTTGCCGCCGCATCCGGCGTTTTGCTCTCTACGGGAGACTTGTTCGCCTCCCTGCTAGCAGATCCGGCTCCCTTCCGCGTCGGCGTGGCCGCCGCCGCAACAAACGGGGTCAGTGTAGGTTTGTTCGCCGTGGCTGCATCCTTCCCTCCTGCTTCTCCCGCCATGAGCGCCGCTCCAAAGCGCGGAGACACAGGTAGACTGGCCTGACTCAAGGGAGACGCCGTCGCCGCCCCTAGCTTTGCCAGAATCCAACCACCCTAGTGCTCCGAAACCCTAACCCTAGCGAGAGAATGCGGTCGCCCTGGCGATCGCATCCTATCGGCCGTAGCGCTTCGAGACTTGGTGGACCATTTGTTGCGTCGGATTGAGCCCCGTGGCAACACACGGGTGTTTACCTAATAATAGTAAATTTCTTCAATATTAAATTAGAGTTGGTACGTCCTCCTCAACTCCCATCACCCTGTTCATGCTGGTTCCCCCCACCCCCACACCCACCACCACCACCACCAAAACCTAGATCGATTCGCTCGACCCTCCCTGTTGATCTTTTTCGGTCCACCCTACCTTATTTTTCCTCTCCACGCCCCTCCTCTGATTTGGAATGATCTAAACTACTTTTTTTCTTGTCTTACTAGAAACTATGTGCTACATTAACTGGACCAAATTTATGAGAACGCAAACCAACCTGTGGTTGGATGGTTAGAGGGACTGTGGTATCCCCAGCCTACCAGGGTTCAAATCATGGTGTGCTCGCATTCATTCCTGGATTTATTTCAGGATTTCTGGTGATGCACATTCAATGGGAGGAGACGTTCCCATCGACGACGAGGCGCTTATGGTGACTTCGTAAATCTCAAGATGATATGCCGGCTCAGTATTTCGGAGGTGCTCATAGGGGTAGGATGTGCGTGTGTGCGTTCATAGGGGTGAGTATATGCGTGTGTATATGAGCGCTTGTGTATGTACTGATGTTCAAAAATATATATTATGAGAATCATCTGATGCATTAACTCAGTCAAAATCAAATCTTGTCAAAACCTTAACTAAAACAAAACTTTCCTTGTCTTTCCATACACATACCCAAATCAAATTAAATCTTAGTAAAACATCAACTAAATCAAAACTTTCATTACCTTCTTCTATCCATAGTCAAATAAAATTAAATCTTATCAAAATATAGAATATGATGGGCGTAAGGTATATGTCAGACATGATTGATATTAAACCACTAGAATATGTATACCACTGTTATAAACACGAGCAATTAGGCCTTCCACTATGAAATTGGTGCCGAGTATCTCAAAATCTTGCCACATCATCAACTATGCCCTGAGGAAATATTCGGACACCGCTCCAACAATGTGTGCTTGCAGCATGTGTAAAAATAGGACCCACACTTGCATAAAAAAGTGGTCGGCTCAGCCGCCTTTCCTTCACACATAAAGCTAAAAAAAATACTACTTTATTGCATGGAGGAAGTTGGCATCAGAGCAACTAGGTGCTTCGGTTTTCTAATTTTTTCCTATAGCACCAACCGGATAATGAAGGCATTGCTTTTGCCATACATAGTGAAGGGCCTTAGTAGCTAGTAAAAAATAGAGCGAGAGTGGGCCGATTTTTCTTCTTCTTCTTTGAAACTAAGGATACCTTTGACTCAAAGGATTTTCATATGAATTTGAAGGATTATAATCTTTGAGAATTTTTCTCATGTTAGTTGTTTGATTCATAGGACTGAATCTTGTAAGAATTTTTCTACAATTTTTTGTGTGCTATTTCCTATAGAATTTCTAGCATCCACTCAAATCTGTTTGAAAGAATCCTTATAAATATTCCTTCTCTTTCTTTATATAAGGTGTATTTTTTATGGCATGGTGACCAAGACACAAAAATTTAAAATATTTGAGATCAAATTACCCTTGGATAATTTGTTGGTTTGCGGAAAGTAAATCAATTAGTCAAGGAAAGGAAGATATACATGCAAAATGAGGAGAGAGATATTTCCTTACTACTATATAAGAAGAGATACATTTCTTTTTTCTCGAGGGGTAAGAAATGAATTATGAGGAATTGGAATAAATGCACTGTGGAATTTTATCAGAAAACAAATATACATTCCATGTAACGGTCTGAGGAAATTAATCGGACGGCTGGCGCCCAACCGACGCCTAGTAGCAGGCTCGCAGGCTTTTATTTACGCTGTTCGAAGAGAGAGAAAAAAAGAGTCGTTTATTAGGGCATTGCGTCCCATAGCAACTGCTGGGCGGCGGACTCGTCGGCGAAACCTCCCCGGCGAACCGACCTAAACCCTAACCTTCCAATGCCAGCGGCGATGGCCGGCGGTTCAGGCGGCATGGGCAGCGGCCCTCGATCCCTCGATTGCCGCAGCTTCTGGAAGGCCGGCGCGTTCGAGGCCCCCTCCGCCGCCGCCCGCGAGTTCCACGGTCCGTCTTCTCCCCTTCTGGCCATGCTTTCGTTCCGCGAGTTCGACGTGGATCACGTTTCTGATGCTGCTGGCCATTGTCACAGACGTGCTGGAGACAGGGGACTTCGACCGCGCGCGGGTGCACCCCAAGTTCCTCCACACCAACGCGACCTCCCACAAGTGGGCGTTCGGAGGTTGGTGCCCCTCCGCCTCTTGTCCTTTCCGTTCCATTGTTTGTTTTGCTTTTGTGGTGGTCGAGTAGGTGGCGGGGGTTGTTGGGGTTTTACACATTATAAATAAGGGTGAAATTGCTGTTCCAAACTAAGGGGGCTAGCATTTAATAAAGGAAATTAAGAGAAGCTAGGCTTGTTTGACAAAGGGGGACATCAGGTAATAGGAATTGTGATCCTCTACTACTTTGGTGGGGTTGTGCATATTGCACAGCAAATAATGTTGATGTTAATTTTGTTGGATCAAGTGATTCTCAGTTGAAGGGGATTTTATTCAACTGTTCCAAAATCGATGGTGTACATTCATAGTTTCACATGATGTTTATTGGTTTGCTGGCTTGCTGTTTGTACCAGTGATGTGTAGTAGCTTCGCTCCTTAGAATTGCACTTGCAGTTTTTCTCTATCATCTCAGCTTTTGAGTGGATATATAGTAACTTAGTATTATCTAGATCGGTGGCACCGACTGTTGTGATATAAGTACCCGTTTTGCTCTTTAGATCGGAGGCTGCATATGGCATGTCCTTATCATCTCGGGAATATATAAAATAAATTTCTATAACCTGAACTATGGCAATGCAAGGTGGGATAATATTAGTTCTGTTATAATCCCTGCGGTTTTGCGATTCTAGTTGGATAAAGATGGTGTCTCCAGTTATCTAAAACCACAGGATTCCCATGCGTAACAATAAAACCACAGGATTCCCATGCGTAACAATCATATTTTGGTGCTTACTCCTTCAGCGCGAGGGCGGTAAGCTGATTGCTCAGTCAACTGTGTGTTCTCTAGGCTACAGTGTTGAGCATAAGGGATACTGTTGTTGGCATCCCACTCAGCTCCACATGCTTCGATCTGACATTCCTCACCCAGAGCACATTCTAAATCGATTAATTTCTACTCCCACCCAGCTCCACTGTTTCGTGTTCTATGGTACGTTTGTGAGACCATCAGTCGATGCATATTCTTTACTCCAGCTCATTGCAGCCTCAGGTTTACTCTGATGTGACACGGGCATGATCACTCTGATTGCAATGCTATTTTGCCCTAATGTGTGGTCCTTGGGTCCTCTCTGATGGCATCGAATTCCATGAAGCAGCTGTTCTAGTGAACGACTGCTGTGGCAGAGTTGATGGTGGCTGAGACCACTTGGCTTTGACAGCTTCATGAGGAGTTGGTGTTTAGTTTCTACGCACTTCCTGCATAATCCAATGAAGCATGTGTTCACCAAGCACAAAGGTGTTGGTGCCTCCTACAAGAGATCGAGGGTGTAGTAGTATGATGCCGCTCTTCAAGAGCAATGGCCATTGAAACTTTGTAGCAGATTCCTTAGACTGTATAGGGCCTTCTTTTCTTATTCCCCTGCACATGGACATGTTCATATATTGGCTTTTGATGCATTGAAAATGTTAGATGTCCATTCCAGCAATCATATTTCTCTTTTCATGGCAACTTAGTTGAGATAATTTAGTTTTTGTGCTCTTATCTTTCCATTGATTTCCCTAGCCTAGGCCATCCATTTCTTTTCAAATTCTATTTAAGCGCAGATAATAAAGCAAACACCATGCTGGAACTATTATTGGAAGTAATATGTGCTGGTCTTGTTATTGATCTGTTTACTTGATGATATATTTACATGTGTAAACTTAATCTAAATTCTAAGCAGGTAGCTATAATTCTAAAGCAGAACGCTTCCTGATTACTGGTTTGTCCATTCTGGGCTATTATTGCCTTCAGCAAAATATATTGCGCTTGTCCATCTGAATTTATTGCTTTTACTAATACTAAAGAACACATGCTACTTACAGTCTCTCCTTTGCTCTTCCTGTTCAAGGAAGAATGTAGTTTGGTGACAAGATGCAAATTAGATGTGTTGTTGGAATGTTCTTTTAATTATAATAAGCAGAACAATTAGATGGTGTGCTAATTTCTAACATTTGTTTCTTTATCATACGTGTTACTTGTGCTGCCCTGGTCGGTTTTTCCTAACATTTACTTTCTTGTCCTTTTCTATTGCAGCTATAGCTGAACTTCTTGACAATGCAGTTGATGAGGTTTGCAATATCTGTAGAAGTTCCATACATTTACCTCCAATACTGCTGGCCCCTTAGAATTGCCATAGCCTAGCTTGTTACTGGGCGAATTTTATGAATTGAAATAATTATCTTCTGATATGGTTTCTCAGATTTGCAACGGAGCCACATTTGTAAAAGTGGATAAAAGCATCAATTTAAAAGACAGTAGCCCAATGCTGGTTTTCCAAGGTACCCAGATTCAACGCAAAACATGAAACTGTAATATGATTAGTGGAATAGGTTGATCAATACAATTTCCTTCACCAAGTTCTGCTAACTTGGAGCCACTGTCACAGACGATGGAGGAGGAATGGATCCTGAAGGTGTACGGCAATGCATGAGTTTAGGATTCTCAACCAAGAAATCAAAGACAACCATTGGCCAGTGTATGCATCGTTCTGTTTGAGTTGGAATATTTTATTACTCTACTAATTTATTTCGGCTTTGAAGATGCATAGCCTAGTAATTGAGGAAACTGGAATGGAAAGAATATGTGATAATAATGTTGTTACATTCAGCATACTGCGTACCATCTTAGTGTACTTTAATCCCTTTCAACACCTCGTACATTTATGATATTGTGTTGTACTGTTGAATAGTAGAATAATACACCATTTGATGGAAGTTATGAGAGGCTTGAATAAAGTTCTTACCGGTTAAATGCTCTTCATTTTTCTGTTAGTTTATATGATGATGGTATAGTGTGTAAGCCTGTATGTATGCACTGATTATTTTTCATTCAAGCCTAAAAGGGTAGCTAGGAACCCGGATGTCTAAAGTTAGGTATATGGTTCACCAAATTAAATAATGGAATGATCCCTCATTGGTAACACGACTTTTTGGACTTATATTCCGCTGTAGTTCTTGGCTCACCTCACAAAAATTAGAATGACCTTTACTTCAATAGTTTAATTGAGGAGATCTGAAGGACTGGAGTATCACCAAAGAACTAGCCATGGACAGGGGTGCGTGGAAGCTTGCTATCCATGTGCCAGAATCATGAATTGGTCGCGAGATCTTATATATTTCACCTCTAGCCTACCCCAACTTGTTGTTGTTACTTTAATAGTTTAATTACCGATTCGCACTCGGTATGAAATAGGTATATGGTTCACCAAATTAAATAATGGACTGATCCCTCATCGGTAACAATATTTTTTAGACCTATATTCCACTGTAGTTCTTGGCTCACCTCACAAAAATTAGAATGACCTTTACTTTAATAGTTTAATTACCAATTCGCACTCGTTATGAGATGTTTCTGCAAATCCAAGCCTAAAGTATATGTTTAGAGTTTTAGTTCAACAAAATATTTAAGAAACTTTATTTTCACCTATTATCTAGCTGCTTAATGCTTCATTTTCCTTTATAAAACATTTGTTATGTCTATCAATTATTAAGTTCCTACCTTTGTCAATACACAGATGGAAATGGCTTTAAGACGAGCACAATGAGACTTGGTGCTGATGCAATTGTTTTTACTCGTGCAATCCGTGGGAGGTTAGATAATCTTCATTCCAGTCATTATTGATTTGTTTCTAATTTTTTATGGCATTTGTTGGATTATGTGTATTTATCAGTGATTAACACAATTTCTTTCTCCTGCAGTAATGTTACCTTGAGTGTTGGCTTGCTCTCATACACTTTCTTGAGGAGAACAATGAAGGATGACATAGTTGTCCCTGTGGTATGTCATGTTGGACTAGTACTTTAGTAGTGTATTGTTCTTGCGGCTTTCTCTTAGCAGCTGACATTTTCTATCACTGTTACAGCTCGATTTTCAAATCCAAGATGACCACATTGTACCTTTGATGTATGGTTCACAAGGTGATTGGGATAGTAGCTTGAAGATAATACTTGATTGGTCCCCCTTTTCTTCAATGGAAGAACTGCTACAGCAGGTGGCATTCGTCCCAGACAGTATTTAGTCCATTCCCCAGTCGTATTTTGAAATCAAGTAGTGAGTTTTCACTATCAGTATATTTGATTTTTCATGAATGAGTTAGCCAAATATTTTAGGTGCAAAGGCAGGATTGTGATATTAAAGGTACAGATATGTCGTGTCTCTTGTTCAGCTCACATATAAAATCGATCAAATTTTTTCAACAAACTATGATAAAATATTTATAGTTATCTATTTTGATTTTGATGGAACTTCCATCATTTAGCATATATATTCAAGAAAACTGAAAATATGTAGAAGAAATAGAGTTCTTTTTTTTTAAAAAAAATTAGATGAAAAGCAGCAATTGAGCATCTTAGTGCGTCGTATATATGTTTTAGAAGCCTCCAAGCTCTCCCTCAAAACAAATCCATGTTAGGCAAGGCAAGGCAAGGGTGGGTAAGTGAACCAAAGATGTATTGATATTCATAGACTTGCGCTGTTGTCATAATCCAGATTGGCACGCTGGAGCTGATCCATACACATTTTCCTTCAGCGGTCTGCTCTCGTTTAGGCAACATCGGACTCAAAATATTGTCTATAGAGCAAACTAACAACAAATGGAATACTTCTAGTTTTGCAATTCTAGCCTTAATTTCTTTATTCCAAAATGGCGTCGTGAATGGTTTTTTGATGCTATATAACACATATATGCTTTACTTTAGTTGGGGTTCTTTAATGGCTAGTTTAGGCGATTATCACATTTTCTGAATCTATACCCTGACCATAACAACTGCACAGTGATGTATACCTAGGCAACTGACTCTTTAAATGTGCATATATTGATAATTTCCTTGTCTGTTCAGTTCAAGGATATTAAGAGCCATGGAACTAAGGTGGTGATATACGATCTATGGATGAATGATGATGGCCTTTTAGAACTTGACTTTGATGATGATGATGAGGTAAATATTCCTGCAGTTTATGTTTCAAGTACAACACATTACCTTCACATTCTTGTAGAGAATATTTAAACAAGCATTTGAACTTGTTTTATGAAGCAAACATTGTTGCTGACGGGAATCCTGGGATTTTAGATAATTAACTACGCCACCTTTATCCTGTTAGCATCACAAACTAGGGGAGACTAGAGCAGAACTATTTTCCCATGTACAGTAGACTGTTGCCCTCCCAGGTAAATTTCTCTACCATTTTAGAAGCCTGAATTGGTGTTGACATCGGTGGAGGTGTTGTATGCTGCTCCCTTCTCCATCCCACCCGTCCCATAACAACTAGCATCTACAAGCGGGCCCCAAAACCTGTGCTGTTCCTTGCTCTCTTACGTCTTCGTTGATCTTCTAATAAATCGGAAATAACTACGCAAATGCGCTAGCGGCAAAGGGGAAGGCCCTACAGAAAATTATGAAGTGGACCAGGCCCGCTCAGGGAGTAATGAAGTTAAACGTTGATGCTAGTTTCCATTCGGATACTGGGGCGGGAGGTATTGGAGCTCTGCTGCGGGACTGCAATGGAATATTTGCTGGGGCATCCTGTTCTTATAAAGAGCTTGCTTTGGAGTTTGGACGTAGCTTCCATGGAGGCATGTGCCCTTCTCGAAGGACTGCGTCTTGCTGATGAGATGGTGACTCACTCGCTGGCCGTTGAATGTGACTCAATGGAAATTGTACAGGCCATGCTGGATCCATCAGAATACCGTGCTCTGTGAGCTGTGATTACTGATGATTGTCGGAGGTTGATGACTTCTTTCGGCAAGGCGACGATTGTGCATTGTGCCCGGGAAAGCAATGCCGCAGCGCACAGGGGGAAACTTTGTATGGAATGGCGTGATCATCCTCCTGACTTCTTGATCCCCTCTCTTGTAACAGACATGATTATTGTTTAATAAATTTCACCGAAGTTCAAAAAAACAAAACAAATCGGAGTAACTAGGCTGTTCCTTGATTTTCCTAATAATAAAAAAATGAGGCCATGCTGCCCATTTCTCCTAAACCAAGCCTGTGTCTTTGAAGTATTCCTTTTGTTCGCTGCTGCCTGCTGGGATGGAGACATGTCCAGCGAGACCGCACTACCCACATCTACCAAACCAAACAAGGCCATGCTACCAATGTTTCTCTCTGTTTGCCGTCGCCTGCCATGCCGCTGACATGTCCACCAAGGGGCACTGATCCATTGAGATCATGATGAGCAGCAAATATGGCAAACCTCTGAGCCCACCCTCGTGTGCATTGCCATTCAGCATGGTTGATAGGCAATGTATGGCTGACAAAAGCAATGGTCGCTTCATCCGGTTAATCCTGCTTTCGAAAAACAAACGGAAATCGTGCATAATGCAAATGAAGAATGATTTTCTGTTTCATGCCTGTGGAAACCACCTTGCTGATCTGTGCAATGTCAAGGGAATAGGGAATAATTTTCCATGAGTCGCATGCTCTCTGCAGAACTGATGTTCATTCTAGGAAACTATCTGTGCGTACAGAAGCACGTGTACTGTTGTTGTATTCTTATAGCAGAGTAGGCTACTTGTGCATGTGTTCACAATTTTATGGGAAATCAACAATTGAGCATGAATTGTTGTTGTTCTTTACTTGAAAAATATGGCTGCATTTCACATTTAGACAGGTACATATTAGATCATGAGACAATAAAATAGTGTTATTTAAAACTTGAGTTGTGGCAGAGCATGGCGACATGCCTTCATACCACTCTACCATTCTTGTACTGATTGAAATGCTTATACCTTGTTGCTCAATTTCAGGACATATTACCACTCTACCATTCTTGTACTGATTGAAATGCTTATACCTTGTTGCTCAATTTCAGGACATATTACTTAGAGATCAAGCTAAAGCTACTGCGGGGACGACGAAGATCCAAAAAGAAATTATTGAGCAACATATATCCCACAGACTCAGATTCTCTTTGCGAGTAGGTTTTATTTCTGTACATTCTATTCTTTTTCCTATCTGCATATGACTAGTAATTTTTGTTTGTCAATTTACAGGCGTATACTTCCATCCTTTATCTTAAGAAGTATGCAAACTTCCAAATTATATTAAGAGGAAAAGTGGTTGAACATATAAACATTGCTCATGATCTGAAGTTCAAGAAAATATTTACTTACAAGCCTCAAGTCACGCATGATTCTCAAGTGGTAAGTAAATGTGTATAACAGGCACATGGATTTGTATTTCCGAGCACATGTGCTCTCATTATTTTGACAAATTTAAAATGTGGGGTTTAAAGTTTGAAAATATCTTCCCAAAGAAACTTGCATGCCAGTATGTAAAGAGTGACTATGTATTTGTAACATTCTGTAAAAAAGCTGAGTTGGTTTGTCCTCAAACACTAAAGTTCCAAGAAAAACTTGCATATAGATATTAGAATGGCCTATGTATTTGCATCATTTGGTGAAAAATATTTGATTTTAATTAACACTAAAGTGACAAGCCTGCCAAAAGGTTTATATGCTCTATGTTTTTCACATAGGCTAAAAAATTTAAAATTCTGCTCGAAACTTTGCAGCTGCTAATGATACTCAACCATTTTACATGCGTGTTTTTTTTTCAAATCTTACATAAGCACGAGATTTTTTTAGCAGGGCTCAGGTTGCACACTTGAGGTTATCATGTATAAATTGTCATAGTCATTTGGCCTCACCTTGTTGTTATCGTTTACAGTAGTCATTTCTTCCATGTGCTACTCTATTTCAGAATAGTCTGCATTTAATGCCATTGATACTTTGCTAATTGTTATCATGCTATGTCGGCTTTCCTCTCCGATTCCATTATGTCGTCTGTTCGAGCACATTGTAGTTACAGAAACAGTCACTTTTGTTTAAAACTGCATTTTGACTGAAACTGTAGGTCTCAGTGAAGGTAGATGTCGGATTTGCCAAGGAGGCGCCAGTTTTGGGCATTTTTGGGATGAATGTCTACCATAAAAATCGACTAATAATGGTAACCACTCTATCCAGTTCTGGGATGTTTGTTTGTTTTTTCCCTATTATATGTTATATTAAGCTGCTTGAATCTCAACATGTAAGCACAGTTTTTTGTCCTGCAGTCTAGTGAGAACTTATTGTTCTCCAATGGATCGGTGTGCCAGACTGACTAGATTAGATGTACTGGCTGTAACACTTAGTGGACCATTTTTTAATCATCATGTAACATAGGTTACTTGTTGCATGCTACTACCTCTGTTCATTAATGTAAGACGTTTTGGCAACTCAATTTGAGCTGCCAAAACGTCTTACATTAGTGAACATAGGTAGTACTTTGCAACAAAGTGCCTTTGTTACGCATTCTCCTCAAGATTTAAGTAGTGAATTCGTGGAATACTAGAATGGTGAAAGGATTCTTCTGTAATCACTACTAATACTTGCTTTTGTGTGTGAGAGTGATCATTTTTAGAAAGCATGCATGTGCATGTGGTCCCCGTTGATGTCTTCTTACTGGTATAGAGGAACAGAATTCTAAGAAATTTGTTTTGTTCATTGCAGACAATGGTAGTGAGTATTTAAGTCGATGCTAAGTCATTTTCGGGACTTAGAATGTAATGCAGATAGATGCTAATATCGGATTCTACAACCAGTGATTTCCCTCTTATCTTCCTATTGAAACATTGATAATTCCATAGCGTTATTGACTTATTATATTTGTATCTGATAGTAGCAAAAAGCAAAAATGTTATCAATATTTTCCGGCATCTGTCTAGTTGCCACAGTAATGTGACTAACCAAATTCAGTTTAATTCATAATGGATTTGTAAGTGCTAATCCATTTTCAAGACTCAAGCATTTTTCTTTGAGAAAAGGATAAGCATCGTGACTCTTTGTATCATAGATCTGAGAAAATGTTATGTATAAGCCTAAGCCCCAACAGCTGGAAAACCAAAGAAGGCCCTATAGTTAATAAAAGCAGCTGCAATTTACTTGCACCTGCTGTAACCCGATACTTCGCCTCTGATTTGATCGTCTCGAGGAGGTCACTTGAAGGCAAAGGTAGCGCTGTGAAAGATAAATGCACTCCTTTGCTTCCAGATTCACCAAGCAGTGAGCTGGATGAAGGAGCAAGTCCCATGCCTCAGGCTGGACGGGGTGATCCGATCACAGCCTTACACCAGGCGGCGAACACAGCGCTGGCCTCCTCTGGGGGGCTGATCCAAGGCAGTGCCTCATCCTGTAATGGCGGAAAAGTTACAAATATTTCTTGCATCTGCGGTCTCTATCCTAACTTTCTTCCTGTTTTTTTTGTTGTTGAACATGATGAGTTGAGATGTCAAAATGTGTATCACTGTTCAGCATACGTTTTTAATACCATATTAAGGTTCTGAGCTATATAATACCATATTAAGGTTCCGAGCTGGAGCTTACCATCGAAAATGTACAATTTTAGCAATTCAGTTGTTGCAATACATGGTCCGGAACATTTTTTGTGTACAAAAAAACGTCGGCATAACAAGTTGGCCAAAACTTATTTTCTTTATTAAAAAATAATCCTTTGCAGCCCTTCTGGAAGGTTCTTCAGGAAGGATCTAGCAGAGGCAGGAGTGTTGTAGGTGAGTTTTATATGTTAAATACTTTCAGAAGTGTTACTTCAATTATTTTTCTCTGGGCTGACACTCATCATGGTGTAGGTGTACTTGAGGCAAATTTTATTGAACCGGCACATGACAAACAGGATTTCGAGAGGACTCCACTATTCATTCGTTTGGAAACAAAACTTAGACAAATTATCATTGAGTACTGGTATGTGTCTTGGGATGCTCAATCTGAAAAAAAGATGCCTGTATTCTCTATCCTTATTAAGGAGATTAGAACCGCATTTTAAATACTTGAACAAGCTTCATATTAAAAGAAGAAACATGTTGCTGATCTCTTTTGTTGTATCTAGTGCTTTTTTGTTTTGTTTTATTAAACTGTTTACTGTTGGGTCAATACCTGGGATTGGGAAGTGAACTGTGTTTGCTGTTACCACACCACATATACTGTATCTTGTGTGGTAATACCACATACCATGGGTATTTTGCATGCTGCCGTTTGTCCTCATTCTGCTTTGTATAATGTAGTTTCCTGCAATAATGGTGTTTTGGCAGGAAAAACAACTGTCATTTGATAGGTTACCAGCCAATGAATCCACAATTAAAAACACAGTATAAGGCTGCCGAACGTTCAGGTGGTCCTGGACATCAGTTTCAGCAGAAATCATCGACTGCTCAGAGGATTGGAGCGCATTCATCATTGACTGCTCAGAGGATTGGAGCGCATTCATCAAATTTGCTACCGGAAACATATGATGATGCAGCAGTCTTTGGACTGAGAACTAATGGTGCAGGTATAAGACAAGCTCTATACAATGCTTCCTTTTTTTTGCCTTCAATCGTTATACAAAAATGTGAGTTCATGCTGTGTGCTAAGCTGCCAAAAGGTATTTCACTCTCTTCCGGTCCTACTTGGATTCATGCAGTTTCAGAAAGTTTGAAGTGAGAAATAATTCTTACTTGAAATGTGATTCTCTGTTTAGCTTTTCTTGAACTTAAAGGTCTTTGTGCAACTAATTAATGCTGTACAATACTGAATAAAAATCTTGTGATGCCCTGTTACCCTGTCAGGGCAAAAGCTACTGGTCTGGTTGTCAAAAGAAAGGACAAGAGCATGTCACTTATTTTTTCTGACCAAAATAAGCTTGTTCAAATTGTTTTAGAACATTTGTTTAGAATTGTTTGTACATGAAGAAGGTAAATCCTGTGGTGGAAATATAGACAAGTTATTTTATTTAGAGCTAGGTTCTGATGATCTTGTGAAGTATTTGGTGGTACGCAGATATTGTTTTCACTTTCTTAACATATGACGACCAGAGCACCCTAACTTTTTTTTGCGTGTTTCCGAATACGAGTGTTCGAACAAGTGATGTCGACACCGATGACTTCCCGATTAAGATAGGACTGCATCAGGGGTCAGCTTTGAGCCCTTATCTTTTTGCATTGGTGATGGATGAGGTCACAAGGGATATACAAGGAGATATCCCATGGTGTATGCTCTTTGCGGATGATATGGTGCTAGTTGACGATAGTCGAACGGGGGTAAATAGGAAGTTAGAGTTATGGAGACAAACCTTGGAATCGAAAGGGTTTAGGCTTAGTAGAACTAAAACCGAGTACATGATGTGCGGTTTCAGTACTACTAGGTGTGAGGAGGAGGAGGTTAGCCTTGATGGCCAGGTGGTACCTCAGAAGGACATCTTTCGATATTTGGGGTCAGTGCTGCAGGGGGATGGGGGTATTGATGAAGATGTGAACCATCGAATCAAAGCCGGATGGATGAAGTGGTGCCAAGCTTTTGGCATCCTCTGTGACAAGAGAGTGCCACAAAAGCTAAAAGGCAAGTTCTACAGGACGGCGGTTCGACCCGCAATGTTGTATGGCGTTGAGTGTTGGCCGACTAAAAGGTGACATGTTCAACAGTTAGGTGTGGCGGAGATGCGTATGTTGAGATGGATGTGTGGCCACACGAGGAAGGATCGAGTCCGAAATGATGATATACGAGATAGAGTTGGGGTAGCACCAATTGAAGAGAAGCTTGTCCAACATCGTTTGAGATGGTTTGGGCACATTCAGCGCAGGCCTCTGGAAGCTCCGGTGCATAGCGGACGGCTAAAGCGGGCGGAGAATGTCAAGAGAGGGCGGGGTAGACCGAATTTGACATGGGAGGAGTCCGTTAAGAGAGACCTGAAGGATTGGAGTATCACCAAAGAGCTAGCTATGGATAGGGGTGCGTGGAAGCTTGCTATCCATGTGCCAGAGCCATGAGTTGGTTGCGAGATCTTATGGGTTTCACCTCTAGCTTACCCCAACTTGTTTGGGGGCTTTGTTGTTGTTGTTGCCGAATACGAGAATCCACTCACCTTATAAATGTTGTTATTGTATTCTTTATTCATGCTTGTTCTATTTTATTTTATCCAGGTTCTGGTTTGCAATTTTCTGGCCAAGCACAAGAAAACAGTACGAATTCAGCAGGCTTGGAAGAGGTTTGCACCTTTTAGTCTTTCAATTTGGTCATGTTCTAAATTTACTTGTTTCCTTTCTTGGACCCCAATGTAGCTCTTGTTGACAATAACATGCCATCTGTGTCCCCACTCTCTTCACAAGTTCCCGAGTCACTGCTCCCTTGATATCATTTTCTGCTGTAATGCAAAAAGGCTTATATAATGTGCACAGCCCATTGGCTATGTTTTGGCACTAGATGGGAGTGTTTACTCTTTGCGGTTTAGCATGATGGCTAATATAATGTTAAATTCCTATGTTATGCTATGCTTGATTACTCTTTTCACATGCACCTATCTGATCACTACTCTTTTTATTTTCATTTGTGGCATTTAGGATCTAGTCAATATTGCCTCTGATGGTGAACTTGATCCTAATTTCATTGAGAAGCTGAGTGATGAAAACATTTCTCTGTTCACAAGGTAATTTCTTGATGATGGTTGATGAATTTATGTACATGGGAGAATATTTATGTACATGGGATATATTTATATATATAGGACAAATTTTATCTACCACCAGTGGTAGTTACCACCACTTGAGTTTTATATGTTGTATGTAGTATCCGTCAAAATCGAGAGTATATACGTGTAGTATGTAGTATATAACGATGTTTAGGTGGTATATATACTACTTTTTAGGTAGTATGTATCATATTTTAAGCATACTCTTTTTTACGTACAGATATGTACGTATTTCATAAATATAACAAAAACTATGGGCTCATATACAATTTTTTCATGTAACTTGTTTTGAAATATCTTATATATAGTATATGAACATATTTAGAATGATAAAGTAGTATATAAGGTACCACATGGTAGTATATGAGACACGTGGGGTAACTACCCCCAGGTGGTAGGATGGATTT
>NC_041393.1:474063115-474075076 GCF_002162155.2 Triticum dicoccoides | reverse complement strand
GGAGGGAGAGAGAGGGAGAGGGAGGGAGGGAGGGAGGGAGGGAGGGCTATAATCTCCTGAATAGATTTTGTAATTAAATGTGTTCAAAATTCCTGTTTTGTTGTCAACATAATGTTGTTGTTTGT
Source organism: Triticum dicoccoides (assembly GCF_002162155.2). NCBI lineage: Eukaryota > Viridiplantae > Streptophyta > Magnoliopsida > Poales > Poaceae > Triticum > Triticum dicoccoides. The sequence goes on along the minus strand of NC_041393.1, from coordinate 474,074,951 downwards.
TTGTTATGTCTTTTTCCTCTATTTTGCATAAATCTAATTGCACCATCAGTTCTTTAGTTTATTCAGCTGTGTGTGAGTGACTGGTCTGTGAGAGTTTTGACCCTTCTGTTTAACTTATTTCGATGCCAGCATCCATTTTTTTTTCTTTTCTAAAACTTTGGGTATCCTTTCTTCTCCGAGGTGGTTTTTCTGGCTTGGTGGAACATTTGGCTCATTAGAAATGGTAACGTTTTTAGACAAAATTTCTTAAATTGCACTGATACGGATTCGTGTATCAGTATCAGGGTGATACGGATATGTAAATACATCATTTTCAGAAGTGCCAATATTGATATGCTTGACTATTTTTTAAAATAATAATGATAAATATGTTATCAATTAAGTATCAAGCCATTTAGCATGTATTTAGTCGGTGCAGTCCATTAACTTATTCATTATTCCAACAAAAGCCAAGAACCAACAGCCAAACTGTAGCAGCAAGTTAGCAAACATAAAAAAGTTAAGTTAAGAGAAAGGGAAGAGGAAATCAGCAGCCTATCATTAGATAAAAATCTATAGGATAGTGGGGGATAGTGGGAATCAGCCGGCACTGCTAGAGCCTGAGAGGTATCAGGGACATATCGGTAATGAATCAGTATCAGATATAGATACGCTGATTGCTGAGAGTATCCTGTATGTTAGCATACATTACAAAATTAATGTTAACAATATTACATGAATTGCATGTCTAGGGAAACCACAAACTTCAACTGCAGAATATTTTATTTTGAAGCTACTAAATTGGCTGGTTGTTGCTACACTTTAGTTGTTTGCTATGTGTGAGGTAATTAGTGCTACCTCGAAATGTGGTGACATTCTTTTTAAGTGCCACGAGCCAAGCTACTATAGCCCTTAAATGATAGTTTATGCATGACACCTTGGCATGTAATTGTATCGATAGGACTTGGTGATTGTTTGTGTTGTTTGAGATCACTCTTACCATTGTTGCATACTGAACCTAGAAGTACTCCTTTCAGGCGCGAGGAGCTTAAACAACGAGATACACAATTGAAGCAGACGGTATGTCATACCATTCAAAGTAATCAGCTAATAGCTAGCGTTTTATGTTGCTATAAAATCAGAATTGTTCTTTTGTAGATTTTGGAGTTGGAGCATGAACTAGAGGAAACAAAAAGGAAATGCTCTCAGCTTTCTACTGAGCTGCAGGTGCGGAAGAGCCAGCAGCAGCTCCCGTACATGTGAAGGTTACATATTCTTCTCTGTAAGTTCTTAACAACTTGTCTATACCTTTGTTAATTTCAGAAATATAAATATAGTAAAACACCATGCAATAAATTGATCTTTGACTTTGCTCAACCTTCAATTTGCAACTTTGACCATTTTTCAGTTAGTTTTCAATGATAAATATAAGTTTTACTGCAGACTTTCTAAAGCTCGTCTATTTTGGAACAGAGTTAATACTTTAATCACCTGTCGACATCCGTCTTGGTTGAGCCTTGAGAGTCCAGTTCTGCGTTGTAGTTTCCAACCCGGCGCTTACTCCCTACATGTAGGGTTAGAATTGCTTTTATAAGTACCTGATTCTTTCTTTTTCTGCAAAACCTAAACGGACAGGAGTTATGGTAATTCATTGAGCAGAAAATAGTTATCCTGTTTGCTACAGAGTTAAGAAATTTCTAAATGAGTACACTCGAGAACATGACTTGCATACCCGTTTGATTTTATTCTATGACCCCAAAACATAGCTCAGATCTGAGTAACTCTTTTGTTGCATTCTTCTCTTTTTTTGAAATCATTTCTTTCAGTTCCAATTTGGCAAAGCTTGATCTGGTTTGTCATTACTTAGCCATCTATAAAGAGGCGCTTTGGTTTAGCCTCCAAAACGTTGTGGCTAACCATACACCAAACGAAGCATGGTTGGCAAGGCACCAATGCCAACCATGACTGATGATGAATCCAAGAATATGGTCTCCTCCATCTGCAATACAAGAACATGGACTTAAAGTAGGCCTGCTACCTTGCTCTGTTCATGTTAATCAGATTAGGAAGAAAGACATGGAATTTAAAGAATGTCGGTAGTGAAAAAAAAGGTGAGAGCAAGCTAACATTGACTAAGTGGTACTCCGTCAAATTTTTGAAAAAGGTAAAATCCATATCGTTGATGGAAGACGCGTCATTTTACCTAAGCATAACATAATGATTTATGGGCAAACAACAGGCTCACCATATGGGGTGCTAGTATAATCTTGCATGTTGGGAGTTGTTGCTTACGCTGAGTAATAAATGCATGATCTTTGGAAGTTGTTTGAATTAAAAAGAAAACATAAAAGGGTATACAAAGGAAAATGAAAGAATTATAGGCTTACCTTGTTGGGCCTAACCCCAGCTTTACCCAGCCGTGCATAGCCCATCCCCTGAACCGTTGTAGCTGCGTGGCGTTGTCTCAAGAAAAAACTACTCCTGCAGTCCTGTGATTTGTGCGCCGTGCGATGAATTCCTCCTGCGAAGCGCATCGGCACGCCCTTTCGCTCCTCAGAATATGAGCTCATATAGCAGCCTTAGTTTCATGGAGAACGCCGACGGCTTTTGGTTCGTGTCGCCGCCACCGTTCGTCCGCGCCACAGCCGGCGACCACCCCAAGCATCTCCCCGCCTCGCTCCCCGCCTCACTCCCCTGGAAGTCCTCTGATGAACCTCCAACATTCCATCGATCTCCTCCAAGGCGTCACCCCAGACCGTTCCCGAGGCGATCTCCTCTGCCATCCGTTGGCATTGTCAACGGCCTCGTACCCGTTCTCCTCCGCTGCTTCATTTTCCTTCCTGTTCGTGTGCAACTCTGGAAGAAGGACCGATGACTTGATTCTTCAAGATCTTTCGATTAAGAGTGCTTCTCATTCTCTTATCATTGATTCCCAAGGTGGCCTCCCATATTCCATGCTACTTGCAAACATATTTGAATCGGTGGGATTTAGTATTAGGGATTGAGGTGGTACTTTAATAGATTAACCAATTCACTTATATCAGCGCAATGCGTGCTAGCTCAGTTGGCTACCGACTTAGGTAGTGAATGGGAGGTCGTGAGTTCAACTCCCAACACAAGCATATTCCCAATCTACTTGCGCAAGGCGTGCTAGCTTGGCTACCGGCTTAGGTAGTGAACGGGAGGTCACGAGTTCAACTCCCGACACGAGCATATATTTTTGCCTCCTCTCCCAAACTGTAGCCAGACGGGCCACTATAGGTGGGCCGGCTTCGTCCCGAATTGAGGCCAGGGCAGTGACGGGACTGCGGATTGGGCCACAACACCAGGCTGCGGGTGACTGACTGAGGCCAGGCCGGTGACGGGACTGCGGGTTGATTTCTACAAAGGTCAGGGACTCTTTTTGTTGCAAAATGTCACTGCGGACCAAGAATTAGCAGGTATAGATTGGCTACCTGATCTGTAGAAATTTGGAACACAAATCGCTAACCAAACAACCTAACCGTACTGAAGGAACCTAGTCATGCTTATTAAACATTGGTCTATGCTCTTTGTAGTTTCTCTGAACACCGAATATGTTTGAACCTGAAATTTACAGGATGATATGTAGTTGTAGCGCCTTTGGAAAAAAAAGATTGTCTTGGTGTTGACTTGGATGTGGTGTCCACTAGTGTTATTTGCACCCTTGCCCTAACAAATAAAGAAGTTCCATACTTGCCAAAAAAATTCTGCTTAGGTTGGATCCTTGCATTTAGATTTCGGGTTGCAAATTGCTAGGTTCACTGTATTTATATTAAAAAGGTTAGTACCTTGACTTGCAATGATTTTTAGGGATGTAAGTGGACGCATCCGCGGCATCCTTGAACACCTGCATTTGTTTATTTTGCTTATTAGCCTGATTTTTGTATTAGCTTGATTTTTAAAGCAACATTGATTAGCTTATTTTGCCCAGACGGCCGCGGGTGCCACGGATGCGTCCACTTACATCCTTATTAATTTTTAACTCCGACAACTTAAGAATGTGAAGGGAATTCTAGGTCTAAGTGAATACTAACGATTATTTAGGGCACTGAATGATGAAGATTTTTGTGCTGTCAGCAGCTTAACCGAAAATCTCCATCATTGCTGATCACTCTTATGGGTCTTTGAAATGAAATCACCATCTTCTTTGGTTTGAGGGACGAAATGAGCTGGTGCAGCACTAATTGCAATATAATGTTCAATGAAGGTGGGGAGTAACTTACCAACTTATCTAGGACCAGTGCATTCCTTGAATCGAACATGCCCATGTATTTCGGTGACCAGGGGTGTGTTTGATTCATGCCCAAGCCAACCCTACCAAAATTTTGGTGAAGTTGCATTTGAAGTAGGCAAACGGCATGTGCACATTTTTGTGGGGCTATTATCAAAAAAACTGTACATGACCTAAAAAAATGGGCACAAATAAACATACCCCAAATAGTAACCCATCTTGCCTCTCTTAATTTTCCTTGGTTCAAATTCTAGTGCGAATGAACCCAGTGATTTCTTGAGGTGCTGTAAATGCAATTACTTGTCCATTGTCTTCGACAAATGACACGATAAGCATATTAAAATGCACATCGATAATATTGAGGAGCCAGAATTTCTGTGTCTAATACCTTAGTGCATCCAGATAAGCTGAACTCTTGGGCATATATTTGCCGGTAGTGCCAGACGCTGTGACCATTTTAATTGTTTCAAATGATCACATATGCTTAAGGTTTGTGACTCAAATAGTTGATTGAATTTTGTGCAAGTACAAAAGGCATTCTTGATTTATCCTTGGAATCCATAACAGTAGAATGTTTGGTCAGAGAGGCATTGGTTAAGATAAAATTGTTTTTTTTTTCAGGTTACTTCATTAAGGATGCAGAGCAGCGATCAAGGCTAATGAAGAAACCACGGTGTGAAGTGCCGACGTTGTTCATATTCATGCTAATACTAATCTGGGACCACGCTTAGGAGCATTATGAAGTAAACTAACTGTGCGTACAAACAGCATATGGTTATCAGATGTGTATATTTCACGATGTCTGGTTGCTACTGCTGTTCCGGGCACGTGATAGAAAACAATTGAATAATCAAAAACTACCAGTAGTAGTCTTGTCATGAGTAATTTCATTTGGCTATATCAACTTTTACATGTGGCTTAATGTCCGGATTGTTCCATAAGCCAACAACAGGTTAATGAAATAGCCTTGGTTGTGGATGAATTCCAGCAGTGACAAGGAGGTTAACATACATCTCAATCCACCCCAACACGTGCTGTAACACATTTCCACTCCGCAGCACGACGGCCTGGAACGGGAAGTCCAAATCGAATCTAAGGCCAATAAGCGATGTATGTTATCCCAAAGGCCATGGCAAACCCGACGGGCAGCGGCGAAATGTAGCTAAAAAGATTTCCAGCAATGACGCGGCACGCACTCCCCCACCCGCATCACGCCACCATCGTCATGCGCTGACGACAGTCGCTCGTCACGCGTCGCTCCTTTCCAGGATGCTTCCCCCTTGGACTATCCCTCCACACCAAGGAAGCTCATTTGGGAAACTACCATGGATGCACCCGGTGCACGATGCTCAACCGCGCCCGTGCCTGCGGTGCCCACCGATCAGTGTGACGGCCTGCACGAGCACGGCTACGCCTTACCCACCCACCTACGCAGAGCGGCATCACACGATACCACCGCACGCACAGGTAGTCGCCAACCATGATATATAGTACGAACCTTCCTCCCTCGAGCTCCCCCCTGCCCTCGCCTTGCTGCTCCATACCATATCACTGGCTGGCTGGCTACTCCAGTGGCCTTGTGCTAAAGCGGGAGAGTGTTCCAGTGTAGTACTGCGTGCTTGTGCTTCGAGCGACGTACTGCAGACTGTAGTACATGTCCATGGAGACCCCGTTGGCGCGAGTGACGGATGACCTGATCAAGGGGCGGGAGTTCGCGACGCAGCTGCAGGGCCTCCTCCGGGACTCCCCCAAGGCCGGCGGCCTCATCGTGGACCAGATCCTCCACGCCTTCTCTCGCGCCATCCACGCCGCCAGGGCCGCGGCCGCTGCCAGCGCCAGCGAGAGGTCCTCGGACGTGCACAGCGAGGTCACCGACGGCGCCAGCGGCGGCGGGAAGAGGAAGCCCGCCTCCGCCGCCGCCGGAGGAAACGGGAGGGCCTGCCGGAGAAGGTGAGAAGAGGCTCCAGCTCATGATTCTTATATATAAGTATGTCTCTCTCACTAATTAACTGCATATTTGCTTAGCCACGTGACGTGACTAATGGATGTTTGCAAAATTTGCTTCTCCTTTTTGGCGTTGCAGGACCCAGCAATCGTCCGTGGTCACGAAGAGCATGAAGAGCTTGGACGACGGGCAGGCATGGCGCAAGTACGGGCAGAAGGAGATACACAACTCCAAGCACTCGAGGTACGTTTCTTCCCTGCCCTCCAATGATTTTATCACTACTAATAAACTGCTAAAAAACCACCAAATGGGATGGCAATGGTGCTCCCACCTACGTGTGAACTCTGCAACAACTAACCCTGCCTACAATTAATATTAATCCCTCGACGACGTCGACGGGTCTCCGTCAACTGACAAGCGCCATGAACGAACGTGTTTCTGCCGCAGGGCCTACTTCCGGTGCACGCACAAGTACGACCAGCAGTGCGCGGCGCAGCGGCAGGTCCAGCGCTGCGACGACGACGAGGGCATGTTCAGGGTCACCTACATCGGCGTGCACACCTGCCGGGACCCCGCCGCCGCCGCCGCGGCGCCGCACGTCCTCCACCACCTGACCGGCGCCGCCCAAGGCCTGCACGCCGGCTGCCACCTCATCAGCTTCGCGCCCGGCAGCGCCGCTACCGCTACCCATGGCACCACCACCAGCACGGCGACGGGGTCCGGCCTGCAGGGCATGAAGCCTGACAGCGGCGACCAGGAGGAGGTGCTGAGCAGCCGCACCCCCGGGAGCTCAGCCCTGCACAGCACCGCCGCCTACTTGGCCCGACCAGGGAGACGTGACGTCCACCCGGCAATACGGCGGCGCCGTTAGCTTTGGAGAGTACCTTGATGACTATGCGGCCCTCGGGGACCTAGTGTCGTACGTACTCGATCATTGATCGGTCGAGCTGTGGATCGGGAGGCGCCCCAAGGATCGATCGACTCGTCGCGTGTAAATCGAAATAATGGCTGCGCAGATCTTCGATCTTCCTGAGCGGCAACCACTGCGCGTCGTAGTTTAGTTTGTACAGTTTATTTTCGTGTCATGACAATTAGAAGCTGCAAGTTGGGTATTGTCTTAGTTGAGACTATGTTTTTGTCTCTCCGAAGTGACTGAGAAGTGAACAGAAATTTTCAGTATATTTTGCACTCCACACCACGACTTTATGTTAATTTTAGCTTCATGTTTCTGAACTTCCCATCCTTAGTTTGAAGAATTATCCTCTCTTCTTTTTTCTGAAAAAACTTCTGATATACTTGTCATGCTATGGCAATAAAAAAACACATAAATAATTAATCCATGTTCGTAGACCAGCTAGCGACGATTACAAGCACTGGAGCAAGCCGAAAGCATGCCGCCGTCATCAGCCCTATCATCCCTCTCTCACCGAAGCCGGGTCAAACTTGTTGCAATAGACAGTCAAGAAGTCGTTGTGCTAAGAACCCATTAGACCAACACACCAGAGCATCAACCATTGCCGATGAAGTGAAGTATAGATCGAAATGATCCAACATGTAGACACATGAACTTAAACAAACAAAGAACGGATTCATCGAAGACAAGCACCGACCGAATCTCGCGAGATCCGCGAGAGACACACCTCCACACCCTTTTACGACCCTAGACACATTAGCGGAACGGGGCCATGCGGAGAGAACCTAATTCCATATCAAGGAGTCGCCACCGTCTCGTCTACCTGAACAAGACACAAACCCTAAACGAACTCATAAAAACAATTAAAAACGAAGAAAGATCCCTCCCGTCCGTAAGGACCGAGGTCCACCACTACTCCATGATCCTAGGGCCGCCGGAGACGAAACGGACGGGCGCCGCCCCGACCCCCGCTGTAATCCCTTACCTCGCACCATCCGTGCTTCGTCCGGGGTCGGAACTAGCTGGACATCTGCGGGCCGTGCAGATAATGTCGGTTGTCCTGCCTTCCGAGTCGGAGGAGGGGATCGCCCGCGACGTCATCCGCCGGTCGACCACGTCCAAGACAGATGCCCACCGTCCCCGCTGCAGAACTGCAAGGCATTGCGGCTCAGGCTCGAGGAGTCCGAGCGGCTAGCCAAAGAGAAGGCGGCCAACGTGGTGAGAGCTGAGCGGAGGAGCAGGCCCGCATCGCCCGGCGAACAGATACGAGCAAGAATAGCGCCACTTATTTGCAGTATACTATGCTACGGAAAGTGATACATTCAGTAAAAGTTGACATCAGGAGGAAGAAATCCTGGCACGGTAATGGCCTGCAGAAGCATACATCATCTACGACGTTTCCTTGTGGGTGAAACCGAGTGTCGAGGCTCCTCTGCGACACAAGTGCCGGAGATAACAGTGTAAGGGGGCAACCGAGATTCCCACACCAGCTCAAACTTCATCGGCAGAACAACAGAGCCCGCTATTATATCTCCAAATGTCATCCTGGGGAGCTCACCTGGCCCGGAAGAGCCCCTTCCACCGATCAGCAGCACAAATCGAAGCGGGGTAGCCGCCGCCGCCGCCGAGAACCTGGTGATATCAACGGTGCTGCCTCTGTCAAGAAGAGCCCTCGGGCGGTCACCGAAGACGGACAGGTTAGCCTCCATCACCGTTCGGTACAGCTTCAGAGCGCGGCTCCAGAACTGAACGTTCAGGTTGTTCCTCAGCACGCTCGAGTAGACGTTGAGGTGCACGAGGGACCCCTCCATCATCGTCGCTAGCTCCTTCCCTATCAGCGCCAGCCGCGGGTGGTCCGCCGGGTCGGAGCTCCCGAACGCGAGGACCTTGAAAAGGTAGCCGTATTCCTCTCGTGAGAAGCTGTTGATCCGGACGAGGTTCACGGTTCCAAACCTCGCTAGCCTCTCGAGCCGGCTTAGGATCACCACCTTGCTCCCTGCGCCGGTGACAGTTTGGAGCAGCGAGAGGAACTCGTGCCACTCCCTGTCATCGACGTCCGACCGGACCTCAACGACGATCAAAGTCCTCACAGTAGTAGCAAACCTGCGACGGTCGATCCTCTGAATCTCGCATCCGTCGACGTGGAGGATGGAAGGGAAGCGAGAGCGGATCCGGTCGTCGGAGCAGACGCTCCACACCAGCGTCTTCTTGCCCACTCTGCGACGGCCGATGATGGGCAGCACGGTCGGAGCCCCGGGTGGCGGGTGGCCGTCCTGCATCAATACGTTGATGACTCGCTGCCTCTCGACCCGGCGGCCGAACATGAAGTTGTCGATGTGAAGATAGCAGCTGTACGGGCTGCAGGGCATGCGCTCGCAGCCTGCCAGGAGCGCGACGAACTCGGCCATCTCCGCCGAGGCGGCCTCCAGAGCTCTCAGTGCGGTCTGCACCTCTTTGCTGGCAGGTGTGCTATTGAAACCTCCGAAATCCATGGAGTGTGAGGAGCCGCTCACCTCCGGTTGTGCTCCGATCTGCTCCAGGGGGCCATGGGTGTCCAGGGCGTCGTACCCCCGGTACATGGCCTCCGTGAGCGTCTCGAGCTGCAGCAGCATCCGGGAGTTGGTGATGTATCGCCCCTCGGCCTCCTCGACGACGGTGTGGACTCTGAGGAGGAGCCGGCGCAGCGCTTCCAGGTTCTCCTTCTTGCTCGGGCGTGCCTGGCCTCTGTACTTGCTGACGAGGAACGACACGAGCCGGCCGGCTAGCTCGCTTGCCACCGCGGAGACGGCAATCTCCATGGGTTTTTCTTGCTTATGGAGAAGGTGTGCGTCACAGCGAGACAAAGACGGTCATACATACGAGCATGGTTGATGTATATCCTGTGTGAGAGGCAAGACGTGGCGCGATTGCGGTTATCAACGTGGCAGAGATGCAAGACCGGGAGGTAATCCTCCATTATTGCTTCGACTTCAACGGTGTTGACCCTTGACCCCTCATCTTTTGCCCACGTGTCCTACTCCTAATAACCTTGGCACCTACTCCTAGTAAACGAGAGATTCGATAATTCAGCTTGATTCTGAATACGAAATACAGAAATACTCCGTTCCTAAATATGAGATTCGATAATTCAGCTTGATTCTGAATACGAAATACAGAAATACTCCGTTCCTAAATATTTGTCCTTATAGAGATTCCAACAAGTGACTACATACGAAGCAAAATGAGTAAATCTACACTCTAAACTATGTCAATATACATCCGTACGTAGTCATCCATTTGAAATGTCTTAAAAGACAAATATTTAGAAACGGAGGGAGTAGTAGCAACTAAACTTGCATCTGCATCGCACCCTCAACAAGGGGAATAATATCAAACCATACAAAATGCGAGCATATATGTATTGGCGACACGGTTTGAACATCTTTCCTTGGAATTATTTTCTAAAGCAGGGGCAAAATCGACGGTGTCGAAAATATTTCAGAGCACAATATCACAAAGATGACTTTTAACTTATATAGGACTTACATAACATAAACCAAAAAATAAACATGGCTTTTCAAGATCCATCTCAAGCTAGCTGACTAAGCGGGCCCTCACGAAAAATGTATACCTGCTTTGTTGAACAGAGACAGCAAGTAGAGGAAATCAACTTGGCTCAGCTTGGAAGACCTCTTCTCTGCAAAATCACCCTGCTGCAATATACCCATAATCTTTTCTCTGAAGCTAGCACGGCCATCTGCCACGTCAGCATCATCCATTTCCATGTCGTCGTCCTCTTTCTCATCACTCATCTCCATGCTCAGGTCCTCGACCATATTGGCTAGCACCGCAACATCATCAGGTGACATCTTCTCCTCGCCCATTTCAGATTCTTGGGCAAGTTGGAGAGATTGCATTGTCTTGTAATTCTTCTCTAGCAACTCAAGGACGCGCTTCTGCTTGAAAAGGGAGCCCAGAGTTTTGTTTTTCCGATTGAAACAAATCCTTACAAGTCCATCCCACTCTTTGAAGCTGACAGGAGGGAGGGGTTTCCTTGGCTCGATGCGAACAACTGAAGAATCTACCTTGGGTGGAGGCCTGAAGTTATTCCGCCCAACCTTCAGCAGATGTGACACGCGAGATAGGAGCTGCACGTTCACTGACAGACGGCAGTACAGAGTGTCTCCAGGCTGTGCTACAAGTCTCATGGCAAATTCACGTTGAAACATGATCACAGCACACCTGAAGATCGGACGGTGTGACAGAAGCTTGAATGTAAGGGGGGACGATATCTGGTATGGGATGTTTGCCACGCAGATATCGAAGTACGGAAGATCACATTTAAGAACATCTCCTTGGATAACCTGCATTATGGTTCACAAGAATATACACATTTTTATTAACAAACGTTTGGTTCAAATTATAGCTGAAGATTCATGAAAGAGAGTGGACTTGATGTAAGCTTGATTGTTTTTTCGTTTTGTCTCCCCTTCCCATAGTTATCAGCACTACCATAACGCATTCATCGCTGTTTATTATAATCAAAATTCACAGTTTATTTTTAAACTATAAATCATGCCATCGTATCAAGACAATCTTAGTTCTCCTAACACACCAATAGTACCCTATATTAGGTGACCAGTCATAGTGTATTGCGCTACAATTATTCACAATAATATATGCAACAGTGCTTAGTAACTTTGACAATCAAGAATATGGAAATTGTCAGTTGGTGGAGCAAAACTCCCTCATACATGTATTGCTATTG
>NC_041393.1:474007811-474062838 GCF_002162155.2 Triticum dicoccoides | reverse complement strand
GAAGTTCAGCTAAATGAGCCCAACATCATACAACCCCGAATTCCCCGTTTACCGCCAAAAACAATCTCTGAGCAGTCTATTGCAGAGCAAGCACAGTAGAAACAGATACAGCAGCATAGCACAAATCACTGAATTGTCTGCGAAAAACAAATTTTCCACAAATATGAGAAGAATAGGAGCCACAAAGGAGAGCCCTTGTACCTTGAGGCGTGAGGAGAGGGGGTGCCCCTGGAACCGGCGGCTCAGCTCGAGAACCATCCGCGGGTCGAGCTCGACGGCGACAACGGCCTTGACGCCGGCCTCGAGCAGCCGCTTGGTGAGATTTCCCGTTCCGGGCCCGATCTCGAGGACGGTGTCGGTCGGCTTGAGGCCGGCCTTGGCGATGATGGAGTCCACCAGCGCCGGGTTCCGCAGGATGTGCTGGCCCTTGGACTTCTCGAACGGGATCCCGCCCTGCAGCCGCGCGCCGCCGCCGCCGCCACCGCCGCCGTGTCGCTTCTTCTGGATCTTGCCGCCGGCCATGGTGGTGTTATTCTGGGGTATACTCTCGCGCTTGACTGGGGAGGAGGAGGTCTCAGCGGTGGTGAGGCGGCGGCCGTCTGTGGCTCGCGCGGGGAGTGGGCAGAGAGAAGAAGCGGCTAGGGTTTTGGGGGCGTCAAGAAAAAATGACATTTCCTTCATCTTTTTTATAGTTATAAGTAATCGAAGCAGGCCGGCACTGATACAGCCCAAATGAAGCTGATAGGCCCATGATATAGGGAGCTCCTAATTGGCGCCTGTTGCGCCAGTTTTCCTTCCTGGCTCCGATTGGGCCGGCCCATCTGCTCAGCACAGTAGCAGACCTAGCAGGGCGCGAGGAACCGTAGCGATATCAGTTAATTCAGCGATATCAGTGTAGCGATTCCAAAAAAGTTTGCTCATTTGAAAAACGTGAACTTAAAAGAAAGTTCATAAATTCGAAAAAGTTCGTACAAATTAGAAAACTTCACGAATTTGAAAAGAAGTTCATGAAATTTCGAAACAAGTACACAAATTTGAAAATAAGTTCATCAAATTTGGAAAAAGTTCATTGATTTTCAACAAAAAGTTCATTAATTTTCAAAAAGTTCATTGATTTTGAAAAATAGTTCATTGATTTGAAAAAAAGTTTCATCAATTTTAAACAAAAGTTTCATCAAATTTTAACAAAATTTCATGAAATTAAAAAATGTTCATAAATTTTAAAAAAAGTTCATAATTTTCATTCATTTTGAAATTTTTTTATCGATTTAGAAAAAAAAATCATCGAGTTTGAAAAAGGTTCATCAATTTTGGAGAAAAAGTTCATTGCCTTGAAAAAAGTTCATCGATTTTGGAAAAAGTTCACGATTTTAAGAAAGAAAAAAAAGAAAAAAATAATAAAAGGAAAAGGAAAATGAAAAAGGGAAAAAGAAAAAGAGAAAGGAAAGACAAAAGAAAAAGAGGAAAGGGAGAACTGAGCACAACTCGCATAGCGGGCGGGTGATTAATGCGTTATATCGAGTATAAGGAGATCCCATGTTTGAGTCTCTGCGCGTGTTTCTTCTTTTTTTACAGATGAAAAAAAGAAGCTAAAACATGTCGGCCCAGCTCGGAGGTGGGAGTGCGCCCGATTACATGAACACCTATAACAAGCGCAGAGGGGGCCGTTTAGGATTTGCCCATGATATATCCAGAAACAGTTTTTTTAACCTGGTGCTCATTTGACAGCACATGGATGGTGTTTTCTGTTTTCTTTCGAACGGGAGAGCCAGAGAGGGTCCAGAAGGACCCCTGAAGCTGAAATAATATTGAAGTGGTGGTACACACGCAATTACAAGAGGACCCAAAACTAAACCTAAAGAGCAAGCTAGTGCTTGACTTTCACATGGACGACCAACAACGATGAGATGGAAAACATGATCGGGTCCCTAGCATCCTCTTCATGGATGCAATCTTGTCGTCACCGGGGATGGCATCACTTGGGACGACGAAGCCTCCATGTCACCTTGTCGTGGACCCCATGTGAAGATGCATTGCCTCCCTTTTGGGTCCTTGGCCGCGAGGTGGAAGAAACCACCCTTCCTCCAACGTGTTCGGTGGCACGATGGAGTCGGTCGGCAGCCAAGCAACGTGGTTGGTGACATAGCCACTCCCAAGCAGCCATCGGAAATGATTACAAACTTGATCTAGAGCTTCATTTCCCCCGCTCCAACTCCACCATGGTGACCTTAGAAGCGAAAGAGGGAGTGGAGCAAGCACCTTGGGAGCAATGATACAAGCTAGTTTATTGGTGGAGTTGCGGGCGATCGCTCCACAACTACAACGATGTGCTCGGGATCGATCTAGAATAGCCTTAGTGCATCTCAGCATACCTATAAGTTGGAGTCCAAAAACTAGTTTTAGGGTGGTTTCGAGATTATTTTTTTCTACTTTCCAGCAGACCAAAAACTGGAGACCAAAAATTTGGTCTTTTTCTACCACACATATTTGTGAATATGCAATGTTTTAAATAATACCAACTCATGTAAAATTAATCTGAAACAAATAAAATGCACAAAAAACTTAATTGTTACATAGTTCATCGACCCACAGCCCTAAATTCAACTTAATTGTTCATCAAACGTTACACCAAACATATAACATGGTGCAGCAGAATTGTGAGGGTCGCTCGGCCGCTAATTGATTAGTCCGTTTTTGCAACACTTGTTTATGCATAATAGTGGTAGGTTTGTCAGAAGTTTCCACGCTTGTGTTTCCTTTTCCTAGTTTCACCAGGTTCCGAAAGAGAACGGTATTTTTAGCACTCATTCCTGGGGTGAAAATCATGCTAATTGACGTCATAATAACCTTCCACGCGGAAAGGAAACCAACTGGGGCAAAAAATGACAGAAAATAATCCAGAGGAGAAGATGACATTTGGTACGAGCACGGACGCTCGTGGCTCTACTTGTACCACACAGTGGCGCCTCTCCTTGATTGACTAATTCAACCCCGTGTGATCGGATCTCGCAGAAGACAAAGAGAGAGACCAGAAATACCATCCGAAAACTAGAAATCCTCACCCGCGGAAGGGGTCTGAAGGATGAATCGGCAGAAGGGCACTGCCACACAATCACCTCGACCAAGGAGACTACGACATTGATCATCATCATCATCTCCATCCACGTCCTTAGCATTAATCCCTTCAGACATTACTTTGTAATACCGGATCCCTGTTGTGGATTAATACATATATTACATTAATCATTCATTTGTGATTGCCATGAACTCTTTTATGTTTGATTTTTGTATCTATGTACGAGCAAAGAAGGATACATGCCGGTCAGTCCATGTGTTCTAGAGCAGTAGCGAACAACCAAAGCTCAGTGGAAACACCAGGAGGCAGTTCCCTATAGGAAAGGCTACCAAGACAGATAACTAGGTGTCATTTCAAAACATACACACAATATGCACGATATGTGTAGATACAACCATCACAACATAACTCTATAACTCAAAGTATTTATTTAATAGACTCTGATGAGCCTTGCATAGTATGATATTTAAAACATGGGTCTCATGACCCAACATACAAAGTCATACAAGCAACAGAAGCATAAACATGTCTGAGTATAGACAACTACAAAAGAAAATGGCTGAGAAGCCTGGCTATCTACAAGACCCTCCATAGGAATCAGATCTCTGTCTGGGATTCCCAAGCTAATCGGTCAACGTCCAACTCATCATTGAAAGAACTAGTGAGACTAACGTCTCCTCTGAAAAACATAAATCAAACAACAGTGAGTAAAAAGGTACTCAACAAGACTTACATCAGAACTATCAACTTATGCATCAATGTCAACAATGGGGTTGTAAAGTTTAACTGCAGCAAGCCAGCTTTTACTCAGTGGCTATCCTGAACTACAACTACAAGTAATTATTTAGGGTGAGAGAGCACACACGAGTCCATATATTCACCATATCAATACACCACTGTGGATCCTCTCCCGTCTCCCTACGAGAAGGCCATCCATAGCACTCACACTTATCTTCCGCATTTTAGAGTATCCATTTTACCCTGCAGGGGTGTACTTCTTCACACACACACTCCCACAACTTACCACCATATACATGTCATGTATCTCGGCAACCTTCAAGCAAGGGTGTCAGCCACAACCTGACTAACCACACAAGACTATAGTCCAGGTTTATCGCCTATCTGAGAACTGACACGTAACGGAAGTCCGGTCGAAGTTTCCATCACGGCCTCAAACGATGTGAGCAGGTTTCCCAAGCCCACCAAATGGGTGCCACTTGGTACACTGTGCCACATTGTCTCTGCCGCATCATAGCCCACCCCTAAGGTCAGTGCTATGCACGGCCTCCAACACATATCCTACAAACAACAGAAACTTGGTGCGACTCCTGGACAAGGATCAAGGTGATTAATAAGTTGAGTGAATCAATTAAGGATCCCAATGTGTGGTAGTAACTGTCTTGAATCACAAACACAGAACTCAGTCCATGAGGATGGCCTAATGAGATAATCCACCATGTACTCCTACATGGCCTATCATTGCTACCTTTACCAAATCATGTTCACACACTTAGCTTTCACACGGTAGGACATGAACACAGCCATTCCAATTCATCGCCCAGATGGATCATAACCGACACAACTCTAAGCATAGCAGGCATAACAAGCAAGCATGGATGAGCAGGCACAACATGTCTCAAGCAATTCATTCTCATGCTAGGAGGCTTTAACTATTTATTGTGGAAAAGACAGGTGATGCAGAGGAATGGGTTCAACTACACAACATGTAAAAGTTGAATCATTCTTGTCCTAATGTAGTAAAAGAGAGCAAGAGCGAGAGCGTGGGATTGTATCAAAGTGATCAAGGAGGGAGTTTCTTGCCTGGCACTTCTGAAGATAGTATAGCTCTTCATTGGTGCCAACGATCACAACATCGGAATCGTCTTCTACCGAGAAGGAACAAACACCGACAAACAGAGAAGGAACACAGTCAGTGCAATGCAACAATGTGATGCATGATCATGACATGGCAAAATGAGTATTGTTTGAGCTAATGCATTTAGCAACCAGATTAAATGAAGTTGGTTTGAACCAAAGGTTCAAATTCAAACTCAATATGTGGTTATTTAAATGTCATTTATTTGATTTGCCCTAAACAATAGCCAAAAGTTGTTCTAACATGCATGAAAATGGCATATACAGATTCTTCATATTTTTTGATAATTTTTCATATATAAATTATTTCATTTGGAGTTATGGTTGATTTTTCTATGATTTTTAGAAGTTTGTAACATTTTCTAGAATTTCAAAGTCATTTTTTAATTTGAAATAATCTAAAAATGACTATTGCGTCAGCATTGCGTCAGAGTGACATCAGCCAGCGAACAGGGACGGTCCAGGTCAAACCTGACCAGTAAGACCCACATGTCAGTGAACCCAGTGGCTAATTCCTGTTAATCCTGTGTTGACCCACACTTTGACCCGTTGTGGGTAGGGGTGGGCATAAAAACCGACCAACCGAATACCGAACCGAAGTCGAAACCGAAAATACCGAATTTTCGATTTTTATTACTGCAACACTTAAATTTGGTTTTTGGTTTTAGTAACCAAATATACATCGCTCGATTCAGTGTTATACCGGATAACCGAAAGGAAAAAACCGAAGCTCAGAGATTCAGTGTGATTCTCCATCATGCATGTCTCGCCACACGTTCGTGGTCACATGCGCGTGTTTAGCCACACACAGTCTACGAGATGAGCGGTCAAAACGCTTTGTCTCACGTACTAATACTTTTATAAGTGATCAAAAATCCTTGTACATACACTAGGAAGCCATAGTTTCAACGTGATGGACATGGGTCGGCCACCCCTACACCATAAATTGGTGGCTGCTCAGAGTTAGTGCACGGCTTTTGTCATTTGAGAGCAACCCACCTCCGAATCCTTTGAGAGAGAACCCTTGCGAGGACAAAGCCCAAAACACCCAGAGCCAAAGAGTGTTAGGCATCACTAAAGTCTTTCTGGCCGCGTGATCTGAAGAGATACTACACTTGAGGATTGTGTATCCTCCGGCCGGTTAGGCGTCATGTTCTAAGGACCCAAGAGTCATTGTGGATCGCCGGTGAACAGAGTCTATGAAGGTTTGGAAGTCTACCTTGAAGACTTACCAGAGTGATTGGGCGAGGACTAAGTGTCCTTAGCTCAAGGGGAGTAAGGTGAAGACATGGTTGCTACGTATCGAGCTTGCGTTGGTTTTCCCCGAAGAGGAGAGGGTGATGCAGCACAGTAGCGTAAGTATTTCCCTCAGTTTTTGAGAACCAAGGTATCAATCCAGTAGGAGGTCACACGCAAGTCCCTCGTACCTGCACAACACGATAGCAACTCACAACCAACGTTTAGGGGTTGTCAATCCCTTCACCATTACTTACGAGAGTGAGATCTGATAGAGATAATATTTTTGGTATTTTTGATAGATAGATGCAAAGTAAAAAGTAAAGGCAAAGTAAAAACAAAGCAAGTAAATAAAGTGATATAGATTGATATGATGAGAATAGACCCGGGGGCCATAGGTTTCACTAGTGGCTTCTCTCAAGAGCATAAGTATTCTACGGTGGGTGAACAAATTACTGTTGAGCAATTGACAGAATTGAGCATAGTTATGAGTATATCTAGGCAATGATCATGTATATAGGCATCACGTCCGTGACAAGTAGATCGAAATGATTCTGCATCTACTACTATTACTCCACTCATCGACCGCTATCCAGCATGCATCTAGAGTATTAAGTTAAAAATAGAGTAACGCCTTAAGCAAGATGACATGATGTAGAGGGATAAATTCATGCAATATGATAAAAAAAACCATCTTGTTATCCTCGATGGCAACAATACAATACGTGCCTTGCAACTCTTTCTGTCACTGAGTAAGGACACCGCAAGATTGAACCCAAAGCTAAGCACTTCTCCCATTGCAAGAACTACCAATCTAGTTGGCCAAACCAAACGGATAATTCGAAGAGACTTGCAAAGATAACTCAATCATACATAAAAGAATTCAGAGAAGAATCAAATATTTTCCATAGATAATACTGGATCATAAACCCACAATTCATTGGTCTCAACAAACACACCGCAAAAAGAATATTACATCGAATAGATCTCCACAAGAGAGGGGGAGAACATTGTATTGAGATCCAAAAAGAGAGAAGAAGCCATCTAGCTACTAGCTATGGACCCGAAGGTCTGAAGTAAACTACTCACACTTCATCGGAGGGGCTATGGTGATGATGTAGAAGCCCTCCGTGGTGGATGCCCCCTCCGGCGGAGCTCCGGAACAGGCCCCAAGATGGGATCTCGTGGATACAGAAGGTTGCGACGGTGGAATTAGGTTTTTGGCTCCGTCTTTGGTCTATTGGGGATACGTAGGTATATATAGGATGAAGGAGTACGTCGGTGGAGCTCCGAGGGGCCCACGAGGTAGGGGGGCGCGCCCAGGGAGGGGGGCGCACCCTCCACCCTCGTGACCTCCTCGGAAGCTTTGTGGAGTAGGGTCCAAGTCTCCTGGATCACGTTTGGTGAGAAGATCACGTTCCCGAAGGTTTCATTCCGTTTGGACTCCGTTTGATATTCCGTTTCTTCGAAACACTGAAATAGGCAAAAAACAGCAATTCTGGGCTGGGCCTCCGGTTAATAGGTTAGTCCCAGAAATAATATAAAAGTGGAAAATAAAGTCCAATATAGTCCAAAACAGTAGATAAAGTAGCATGGAGCAATCAAAAATTATAGATACGTTGGAGACGTATCAAGCGTCCCCAAGCTTAATTCCTGCTCGTCCTCGAGTAGGTAAATGATAAAAAAGAATTTTTGATGCGGAGTGATACTTTGGCATAATTTCAATGTAAATCCTCTTAATCATGGTATGAATATTCAGATGCGAAAGATTCAAGACAAAAGTTCATGTTGACATAAAAAATAATAATACTTCAAGCATACTAATCAAGCAATCACATCTTCTCAAAATAACATGGCCAAAGAAAGTTCATCCCTACAAAATCATATAGTTAGGCTATGCTTCATTTTTGTCACACAAAGATGTTCCCAACTTCTATACCCCCGATGACAAGCCAAGCAATTGTTTCATACTCAAATAATCTCAAAGTTTCTCAACCTTCACGCAATACATTAGCGTGAGCCATGGATATAGCACTATGGGTGGAATAGAATATGATGATGGGGATTGTGCAGAGAAGACAAAAAAGGAGAAAGTCTCACAACAACGAGGCTAATCAATGAGCTATGGAGATGCCCATCGATTGATGTTAATGCAAGGAGTAGGGATTGACATGCAACAGATGCACTAGAGCTATGAATGCTCAACAAAAGAAAACTAGTGGGTGTGCATCCAACTTGCTTGCTCATGAAGACCTAGGGCATTTGAGGAAGCCCGTCGTAGGAATATACAAGCCAAGTTCTATAATGAAAAATTCCCACTAGTATAAACAAGACAACTTATGAGACTCTCTATATGAAAAACATGGTGCTACTTTGAAGCACGAATATATGAGACTCACTTCATGAAGAACAAGGTGCTACTTTGAAGCACAAGTGTGGTAAAAGGATAGTAACATTGCCCCTTCTCTCTTTTTCTCTCATTTTTTTATTTTTTTATTTGGGCCTTTTCTCTTTTTTATGGCCTCTTTTTTTTATTTGGGCTTCTTTGGCCTTTTTTTTGTCCGGAGTCTCATCCCGACTTGTGGGGGAATCATAGTCTCCATCATCCTTTCCTCACTTGGGACAATGCTCTAATAATGATGATCATCACACTTTTATTACAACAACTTGATATTACAACTCGAAACTAGAACAAGATATGACTCTATATGAATGCCTCCGGTGGTGTACCAGGATGGTGCAATGAATCAAGAGTGACATTGTGAGAAATAATGCATGGTGGCTTTGCCACAAATACGATGTCAACTACAAGATCATGCAATGGCAATATGACAAAAGTAAAGTATGTCATGATGAACGGAACGGTGGAAAGTTGCATGGCAATATATCTCGGAACGGCTATGGAAATGCCATAATAGGTAGGTATGGTGGCTGTTTTGAGGAAGATATAAGGAGGTTTATGTGTGAAAGAGCATATCATATCACGGGGTTTGGATGCACCGGCGAAGTTTGCACCAACTCTCAAGGTGAGAAAGGGCAATGCACGGTACCGAAGAGGCTAGCAAATGCGGAAAGGTAGAAGTGCGTATAATCCATGGACTCAAC
This sequence comes from Triticum dicoccoides, assembly GCF_002162155.2. Classification (NCBI taxonomy): domain Eukaryota; kingdom Viridiplantae; phylum Streptophyta; class Magnoliopsida; order Poales; family Poaceae; genus Triticum; species Triticum dicoccoides. Next base: position 474,053,546 of record NC_041393.1, on the reverse strand, counting down.
ATTAGTCAAAATAACTCATATACTTATTGCAAAAATTTAGAAGCCATCAAAAATCAAGTACTATGCACAATGCTCCTAGGGGGATAGATTGGTAGGAAAAGACCATCGCTTGTCCCCGACCGCCACTCATAAGGATGCACAAGCCAGGTACACTTCATGCTTCAAATTTGTCACACAACTTCACCCATATGTGCATGCTACGGGACTTACAAACTTCAACACAAGTATTTCTCAATTTCACAACTACTCAACTAGCACGACTTTGATATTATTACCTCCATATCTCAAAACAATTATTAAGCACTAGATTTATCTTAGTATTCAGTTCACTTCAAAAGAAATTTTCACATATCTTGAACACCAAGTATATTAACATTAAGCAAATTACCATGCTATTAATGACTCTCAAAATAATCAAAGTGAAGCATGAAAGATCAAGTTTCTTTAAAACAAATCCACCACCGTGCTCTAAAAGATCTAAGTGAAGCACTAGAGCAAAAATTATCATGCTCAAAAGATATAAGTGAAGCACATAGAGTATTCTAGCAAATTCCAAATCATGTATGGCTCTCTCAAAAGGTGTGTACAGCAAGGATGATTGTGGTAGACTAACAAGCAAAGACACAAATAATACAAGATGCTCCAAGCAAAACACATATCATGTTGGTGAATAAAAATATAGCTCCAAGTAAATTACCGATGGAAGTGGACGAAAGAGGGGATGCCTTCCGGGGCATCCCCAAGCTTTGACTTTTTGGTGTCCTTGGATTATCTTGGGGGTGCCATGGGCATCCCCAAGCTTAGGCTCTAGCCACTCCTTGTTCCATAATCCATCAAAAGAATTCACCCAAAACTTGAAAACTTCACAACACAAAACTCAACAGAAATCTCGTGAGCTCTGTTAGAGAAAGAAAACAAAAGACTACTTCAAGTTACTGTAATGAACTCATTCTTTATTTATATTGGTGTTAAACCTACTGTATTCCAACATCTCTATGGTTTATAAACTAATTTACTAGCCATAGATTCATCAAAATAAGCAAACAACACCCGAAAAACAGAATCTGTCAAAAACATAACAGTCTGTAGTAATCTGTAACTAACGCAAACTTCTGGAACTCTAAAAATTCTACCAAAATAGGAAGTCCTGGAAAATTTGTTTATTGATCAGCAGCAAAAATAATCAACGCAAAAACACACTCCAGTAAAAAATGGCAGCTAATCTCGTGAGCGCTAAGGTTTCTGTTTTTCAGCAGAATCAAATCAACTATCATTGTAGGTTATCCTATAGGTCCTACTTGGCACAAACACTAATTAAAACATAAAACCACATCCAAACAGAAGTTAGATGGATTATTTATTCCTAAACAGAATAAAAAAACAAAAAACACAAAATAAAATTGGGTTGCCTACCAACAAGCGCTATCGTTTAACGCCCCTAGCTAGGCATAAAAGCAAGGATAGATCTAGGTGTTGCCATATTTGGTAGGCAATCCATAAGTGGCTCTCATGATATATTCATATGGTAATTTCATTTTCTTTCTAGGGAAGTGTTCCATACCCTTCTTTAAGGGAAATTGGAATCTAATGTTCCCTTCCTTCATATCAATAATTGCACCAATCGTTCTAAGGAAAGGTCTACCAAGAATAATAGGACATGAAGGATTGCAATCTATATCAAGAACGATAAAATCTACGGGCACATAATTCCTATTTGCAACAATAATAACATCATCAATTCTTCCCATAGGCTTTTTCATAGTGGAATCCGCAAGATGCAAATTTAGAGAGCAATCATCAAAATCACGGAAATCTAGCAAATCACATAAGGTTTTGGGAATAGTAGAGACACTAGTGAAGGAAATATGCCCTAGAGGCAATAATAAAGTTATTATTTATTTCCTCATATCATGATAAATGTTTATTATTCATGCTAGAATTGTATTAACCGGAAACATGATACATGTGTGAATACATAGACAAACATAACGTCACTAGTATGCCTCTACTTGACTAGCTCATTAATCAAAGATGGTTATGTTTCCTAACCATAGACATGTGTTGTCATTTGATTAACATGATCACATCATTAGGAGAATGATGTGATTGACATGACCCATTCCGTTAGCCTAGCACTTGATCGTTTAGTATGTTGCTATTGCTTTCTTCATGACTTATACATGTTCCTGTAACTATGAGATTATGAAACTCCCGTTTACCGGAGGAACACTTTGTGTGCTACCAAACATCACAACGTAACTGGGTGATTATAAAGGAGCTCTACAGGTGTCTCCGAAGGTACATGTTGGGTTGGCGTATTTCGAGATTAGGTTTTGTCACTCCGGTTGTCAGAGAGGTATCTCTGGGCCCTCTCGGTAATGCACATCACTATAAGCCTTGCAATCAATGTAGCTAATGAGTTAGTTACGGAATGACGCATTACGTAACGAGTAAAGAGACTTGCTGGTAACGAGATTGAACTAGGTATTGGATACTGACGATCGAATCTCGGGCAAGTAACATACCGATGACAAAGGGAACAACGTATGTTGTTATGTGGTTTGACCGATAAAGATATTCGTAGAATATGTAGGAGCCAATATGAGCATCCAGGTTCCGCTATTGGTTATTGACCGAGAATAGTTCTAGGTCATGTCTACATAGTTCTCGAACCCGTAGGGTCCGCACGCTTAACGTTACGATGACAGTTTTATTATGAGTTTATAAGTTTTAATGTACCAAAGGTTGTTCGGAGTCCCGGATGTGATCACGGACATGACGAGGAGTCTCTAAATGGTCGAGACATAAAGATTGATATATTGGAAGCCTATATTTGGATATCAGAATGGTTCCGGGTGAAATCGGGATTTTACCGGAACACCGGGGGGTTACCGGAACCCTCCCGAGGGTTAATGGGCCTTAGTGGGCCATGAGGGAGAAGAGGAGGGCCGGCCGCGCGCCCCCTCCCCCCTAGTCTGAATAGGACAAGGAAGGGGGGGGGCGGCGCCCCCCTTTCCTCTTTCCCCTCCCCCTTTCCTTCTCCACCAAGGCAAGAGGGGGAGTCCTACTCCCGGTGGGAGTAGGACTCCTCCAGGCGCACCCCTAGGGGGCCGGCCGCACCTCCCCCCTCCCTCCTTTATATACGGGGGCAGGGGGCACCTCTAGACACACAAGTTGATCTTCGTGATCATTCCTTAGCCGTATGCGGTGCCCCCTCCACCATATTCCACCTCGGTCATATCGTTGCGGTGCTTAGGCGAAGCCCTGCGTCGGTAGAACATCATCATCATCACCACACCGTCGTGCTGACGGAACTCATCCCCGACACCCTGCTGGATCGGAGTCCGGGGATCGTCATCGAGCTGAAAGTGTACTGAACTCGGAGGTGCCGTACGTTCGGTACTCGAATCGGTCGGATCGTGAAGACGTACGACTACATCAACCGCGTTGTCATAACGCTTCTGCTTACGGTCTACGAGGGTACATGGACAATACTCTCCCCTCTCGTTGCTATGCATCATCATGATCTTGCGTGTGCGTAGGAAATATTTTGAAATTACTATGTTCCCCAACAGTGGCATCCGAGCCTAGGTTTTATGCGTTGATGTTATATGCACGAGTCGAACACAAGTGAGTTGTGGGCGATACAAGTCATACTGCTTACCAGCATGTCAAACTTTGGTTCAGCGGTATTGTTGGATGAAGCGGCCCGGACCGACATTACGCGTACGCTTACGCGAGACTGGTTTTACCGTCGTGCTTTGCACACAGGTGACTAGCGGGTGTCTGTTTCTCCAACTTTAGTTGAACCGAGTGTGGCTACGCCTGGTCCTTGCGAAGGTTAAAACAACACTAACTTGACGAACTATCGTTGTGGTTTTGATGCGTAGGTAAGAACGGTTCTTGCTCAGCCCATAGCAGCCACGTAAAATTTGCAACAACAAAGTAGAGGACGTCTAACTTGTTTTTGCAGGGCATGTTGTGATGTGATATGGTCAAGACGTGATGCTATATTTTATTGTATGAGATGATCATGTTTTGTAACCGAAGTTATCGGCAACTGGCAGGAGCCATATGGTTGTCGCTTTATTGTATGAAATGCAAACACCCTGTAATTGCTTTACCTTATCACTAAGCGGTAGCGATAGTCGTAGAAGCAATAGATGGTGTAACGACAACGATACTATGATGGAGATCAAGGTGTCGCGCCGGTGATGATGGTGATCATGATGGTGCTTCGGAGATGGAGATCACAAGCACAAGATGATGATGGCCATATCATATCACTTATATTGATTGCATGTGATGTTTATCCTTTATGCATCTTATCTTGCGTTGATTGACGGTAGCATTTTAAGATGATCTCTCACTAAAATTATCAAGAAGTGTTCTCCCTGAGTATGCACCGTTGCGAAAGTTCTTCGTGCTGAGACACCACATGATGATCGGGTGTGATAGGCTCTACGTTCAAATACAACGGGTGCAAAACAGTTGCACACGCGGAATACTCAGGTTAAACTTGACGAGCCTAGCATATAACAGATATGGCCTCGGAACACGGAGACTGAAAGGTCGAACGTGAATCATATAGTAGATATGATCAACATAGTGATGTTCACCATTGAAACTACTCCATCTCACGTGATGATCGGACATGGTTTAGTTGATTTGGATCACGTGATCACTTAGATGACTAGAGAGATGTCTGTCTAAGTGGGAGTTCTTAAGTAATATGATTAACTGAACTTAAATTTATCATCAACTTAGTACCTGATAGTATTTTGCTTGTCTATGTTTGTTGTAGATATATGGCCCGTGCTGTTGTTCCGTTGAATTTTAATGCGTTCCTTGAGAAAGCAAAGTTGAAAGATGATGCTAGTAATTACACGGACTGGGTTCATAACCTGAGGATTATCCTCATTGCTGCACAGAAGAATTACGTCCTGGAAGCACCGCTGGGTGCCAGACCTGCTGCTGATCTGGCAGAGCAAAGCTGATGACTACTCGATAGTTCAGTGTGCCATGCTTTACAGCTTAGAACCGGGTCTTCAACGACGTTTTGAACGTCATGGAGCATATGAGATGTTCCAGGAGTTGAAGTTAATATTTCAAGCAAATGCCCGGATTGAGAGATATGAAGTCTCCAATAAGTTCTATAGATGCAAGATGGAGGAGAATCGTTCTGTCAGTGAACACATACTCAAAATGTCTGGGTATAATAATCACTTGATTCAACTGGGAGTTAATCTTCCTGATGATAGTGTCATTGACAGAATTCTTCAATCACTGCCACCAAGCTACAAGAGCTTCGTGATGAACTATAATATGCTAGGGATGGACAAGGCTATTCCCGAGCTCTTCGCAATGCTAAAAGTCGCGGAGGTAGAAATCAAGAAGGAGCATCAAGTGTTGATGGTCAACAAGACCACCAGTTTCAAGAGAAAGGGCAAAGGGAAGAAGAAAGGGAACTTCAAGAAGAACAGTAAACAAGTTGCTGCTCAAGAGAAGAAACCCAAGTCTGGACCTAAGCCTGAGACTGAGTGCTTCTACTGCAAGCAGACTGGACATTGGAAGCGGAACTGCCCCAAGTATTTGGCGGATAAGAAGGATGGCAAAGTGAACAAAGGTATATGTGATATACATGTTATTGATGTGTACCTTACTAATACTCGCAGTAGTACCTGGGTATTTGATACTGGTTCTGTTGCTAATATTTGCAACTCGAAACAGGGACTATGGATTAAGCGAAGATTGGCTAAGGACGAGGTGATGATGCGCGTGGGAAATGGTTCCAAAGTCGATGTGATCGCGGTCGGCATGCTACCTCTACATCTACCATCGGGATTAGTTTTAGACCTAAATAATTGTTATTTGGTGTCAGTGTTGAGCATGAACATTATATCTGGATCTTGTTTGATGCGAGATGGTTATTCATTTAAATCAGAGAATAATGGTTGTTCTATTTATATGAGTAATATCTTTTATGGTCATGCACCCTTGAAGAGTGGTCTATTTTTATTGAATCTTGATAGTAGTGATACACATATTCATAGTGTTGAAGCCAAAAGATGCAGAGTTGATAATGATAGTGCAACTTATTTGTGGCACTGCCGTTTAGGTCATATCGGTGTAAAGCGCATGAAGAAACTCCATACTGATGGACTTTTGGAATCACTTGGTACTTGCGAACCGTGCCTCATGGGCAAGATGACTAAAACGCCGTTTTCCGGAACTATGGAGTGAGCAACTGATTTGTTGGAAATCATACATACTGATGTTTGTGGTCCAATGAATATTGAGGCTCGCGGCGGGTATCGTTGTTTTCTCACCTTCACAGATGATTTGAGCAGATATGGGTATATCTACTTAATGAAACACAAGTCTAAAACATTTGTAAAGTTCAAAGAATTTCAGAGTGGAGTGGAAAATCATTGTAACAAGAAAATAAAATTTCTACGATCTGATCGTGGAGGAGAATATTTGAGTTACGAGTTTGGTTTACATTTGAAACAATGCGGAATAGTTTCACATCTCACGCCACCCGGAACACCACAACGAAATGGTGTGTCCGAACGTCGTAATCGTACTTTACTAGATATGGTGCGATCTATGATGTGTCTTACTGATTTACCGCTATCATTTTGGGGTTATGCTTTAGAGACGGCCGCATTCACGTTAAATAGGGCACCATCAAAATCCGTTGAGACGACGCCTCATGAACTGTGGTTTGGCAAGAAACCAAAGTTGTCGTTTCTTAAAGTTTGGGGTTGTGATGCTTATGTGAAGAAACTTCAACCAGATAAGCTCGAACCCAAATCGGAGAAATGTGTCTTCATAGGATACCCAAAAGAGGCTGTTGGGTACACCTTCTATCACAGATCTGAGGGCAAGATTTTCGTTGCTAAATTCGGATCCTTTCTGGAGAAGGAGTTTCTCTCGAAAGAAGTGAGTGGGAGGAAAGTAGAACTTGATAAGGTAACTATACCTGCTCCCTTATTGGAAAGTAGTCCGTCACAAGAACCGGTTCCTGTGACAACTACACCAATTAGTGAGGAAGCTAATGATATTGATCATGAAACTTCAGATCAAGTTTCTACTGAACCTCGTAGGTCTACCAGAGTAAGATCCGCACCAGAGTGGTATGGTAATCCTATTCTGGAAGTCATGTTACTTGACCATGGCGAACCTACGAACTATGAGGAAGCGATGATGAGCCCAGATTCCGCAAAATGGCTAGAAGCCATGAAATGTGAGATGGGATCCATGTATGAGAACAAAGTATGGACTTTGGTTGACTTGCCTGATGACTGGCAAGCCATTGAGAATAAATGGATCTTTAAGAAGAAGACTGACGCTGATGGTAATGTAACTGTCTATAAAGCTCGACTTGTTGCGAAAGGTTTTCGACAAGTTCAAGGGGTTGACTACGATGAGACTTTCTCACCTGTAGCGATGCTTAAGTCTGTCCGAATCATGTTAGCAATTGCTGCATTTTATGATTATGAAATTTGGCAAATGGATGTCAAAACTACATTCTTAAATGGATTTCTGGAAGAAGAATTGTATATGATGCAACAAGAAGGTTTTGTCGATCCAAAAGGTGCTAACAAATTGTGCAAGCTCTAGCAATCCATTTGTGGACTGGTGCAAGCATCTCGGAGTTGGAATAAACGCTTTAATAGTGTGATCAAAGCATATGGTTTTATACAGACTTTTGGAGAAGCCTGTATTTACAAGAAAGTGAGTGGGAGCTCTGTAGCATTTCTGACATTATATGTAGATGACATATTATTAATTGGAAATGATATAGAATTTCTACATAGCATAAAGGGATACTTGAATAAAAGTTTTTCAATGAAAGACCTCGGTGAAGCTGCTTACATATTGGGCATCAAGATCTATAGAGATAGATCAAAATGCTTGATTGGACTTTCACAAAGCACATACCTTGATAAAGTTTTGAAAAAGTTCAAAATGGATCAGGCAAAGAAAGGTTTCTTGCCTATATTACAAGGTGTGAAATTGAGTCAGACTCAATGCCCGACCACAGCAGAAGATAGAGAGAAAATGAAAGATGTTGCCTATGCTTCAGCCATAGGCTCTATCATGTATGCAATGCTGTGTACCAGACCTGACATATGCTTAGTTATAAGCTTGGCAGGAAGGTACCAAAGTAATCTAGGAGTGGATCACTGGATAGCGGTCAAGAACATCCTGAAATACCTGAAATGGACTAAGGATATATTTCTCGTATATGGAGGTGACAAAGAGCTAGTCGTAAATGGTTACGTCGATGCAAGCCTTGACACTGATCCGGACGATTCTAAATCGCAAACCGGATACGTGTTTTTATTAAACGGTGGAGCTGTAAGTTGGTGCAGTTCTAAACAAAGCGTGGTGGCGGGATCTACATGTGAAGCGGAGTACATAGCTGCTTCGGAAGCAGCAAATGAAGGAGTCTGGATGAAGGAGTTCATTTCTGATCTAGGTGTCATACCTAGTGCATCGGGACCAATGAAGATCTTCTGTGACAATACTGGTGCAATTGCCTTGGCAAAGGAATCTAGATTTCACAAGAGGACCAAGCACATCAAGAGACGCTTCAATTCCATCCGGGACCAAGTCCAGGTGGGAGACATAGAGATTTGCAAGATACATACGAATCCGAATGTTGCAGAACCGTTGACTAAGCCTCTTCCACGAGCAAAACATGATCAGCACCAAGACTCCATGGGTGTTAGAATCATTACTGTGTAATCTAGATTATTGACTCTAGTGCAAGTGGGAGACTGAAGGAAATATGCCCTAGAGGCAATAATAAAGTTATTATTTATTTCCTCATATCATGATAAATGTTTATTATTCATGCTAGAATTGTATTATCCGAAAACATGATACATGTGTGAATACATAAACAAACATAACTTCACTAGTATGCCTCTACTTGACTAGCTCATTAATCAAAGATGGTTATGTTTCCTAACCATAGACATGTGTTGTCATTTGATTAACGGGATCACATCATTAGGAGAATGATGTGATTGACATGACCCATTCCGTTAGCCTAGCACTTGATCATTTAGTATGTTGCTATTGCTTTCTTCATGACTTATACATGTTCCTGTAACTATGAGATTATGCAACTCCCGTTTACCGGAGGAACACTTTGTGTGCTACCAAACGTCACAACATAAATGGGTGATTATAAAGGAGCTCTACAGGTGTCTCCTAAGGTACATGTTGGGTTGGTGTATTTCGAGATTAGGTTTTGTCACTCCGATTGTCAGAGAGGTATCTCTAGGCCCTCTCGGTAATGCACATCACTATAAGCCTTGCAAGCAATGTAGATAATGAGTTAGTTATGGAATGATGCATTACGTAACGAGTAAAGAGACTTGCCGGTAACGAGATTGAACTAGGTATTGGATACCGACGATCGAATCTCGGGCAAGTAACATACCGATGACAAAGGGAACAACGTATGTTGTTATGCGGTTTGACCGATAAAGATCTTCGTAGAATATGTAGGAGCCAATATGGGCATCCAGGTTCCGTTATTGGTTATTGACCGAGAATGGTTCTAGGTCATGTCTACATAGTTCTCGAACCCGTAGGGTCCGCGCGCTTAACGTTACGATGACAGTTTTATTATGAGTTTATAAGTTTTGATGTACCGAAGGTTGTTCGGAGTCCCGGATGTGATCACGGACATGACGAGGAGTCTCGAAATGGTCGAGACATAAAGATTGATATATTGGAAGCCTATATTTGGATATCGGAATGGTTTCGGGTGAAATCGGGATTTTACCGGAACACCGGGGGGTTACCGGAACCCTCCCGGGGGTTAATGGGCCTTAGTGGGCCATGAGGGAGAAGAGGAGGGCCGGCCAGGGCAGGCCGCGCCCCCTCCCCCCTAGTCCGAATAGGACAAGGAAGGGGGGGGCCCTTTCCTCTTTCCCCTCCCCCCTTTCCTTCTCCACCAAGGCAAGAGGGGGGAGTCCTACTCCCGGTGGGAGTAGGACTCCTCCAGGAGCACCCCTAGGGGGCCGACCGCACCTCCCCCCTCCCTCCTTTATATACGGGGGCAGGGGGCACCTCTAGACACACAAGTTGATCTTCGTGATTGTTCCTTAGCCGTGTGCGGTGCCCCCCTCCACCATATTCCACCTCGGTCATATCGTTGCGGTGCTTAGGCGAAGCCCTGCGTCGGTAGAACATCATCATCGTCACCACGCCGTCGTGCTGACGGAACTCATCCCCGACACCCTGCTGGATCGGAGTCCGGGGATCGTCATCGAGCTGAACGTGTGCTGAACTCGGAGGTGCCGTACGTTCGGTACTCGGATCGGTCGGATCGTGAAGACGTATGACTACATCAACCGCGTTGTCATAACGCTTCCACTTACGGTCTACGAGGGTACATGGACAATACTCTCCCCTCTTGTTGCTATGCATCATCATGATCTTGCGTGTGCATGGGAATTTTTTTGAAATTACTACGTTCCCCAACAACTAGCACCCAAATCACATAAAGCATGAAACTCAAAGTCTTTAATTTAATTTTAATAGTGGGTTCCCACTCATCATAGAGTTTTCTAGGGATGTAAACTTTCATCTCAAGTTTTTCTTCATAAGATTGCATCAAAGCATCAAGAATGTGTTCGGTAAAGGCCTTATTTTGACTATAAGCAGGAGGAGGTTCTAGCACGGATTGCAACAAGGAAATACAACCAATCAAGGAGCAATTTTCATAATTAAATTCCTTGAGATCCAAAATAGTAGGTTTAGCAATCCTACTTTCATCAATTTCATCATCAAGATCTAGAAACTCCGAATTCTTAGAATGCCTTCTAGGTAAGGGAAGATCATATTCAGATTCATCAAGATTCATATTGCAAAACAAAGATTTAATGGGGGATGCATCAATAACTTTTAGATCTTCATCTTGATTTTCATAGGGATTAGAAGAACATGCTTTAATAAAGGCATCTTTGGAAGCACGCATCCTACCGGTTCTTTCTTTGCACTCATCAATGGAAATTCTCATGGCTTTGAGAGACTCATTGATATCATGCTTAGGAGGAATAGATCTAAGCTTTAAAGAATCAATTTCAAGAGAAATTCTATCAACGTTCCTAGCCAAATCATCAACTTTAAGCAATTTCTCTTCAAGCAAAGCATTAAAATTCTTTTGTGAATTCATAAACTCTTTAACACTACTCTCAAATTCAGAGGGCATCTTATTAAAATTTCCATAAGAGTTGTTGTAGGAATTTCCATAATTATTAGAAGGATTACTAGGATAAGGCCTAGAATTAAGATTCCCTCTATAAGCGTTGTTTCCAAAACTATTCCTACCAACAAAATTCACATCCATAGATTCATTATTATTCTCAAGCAAAGTAGATAAAGGCATATCATTGGGATCAAGAGGAATATTTTTAGGAGCAAACATCTTCATAAGTTCATCCATCTTTTCACTCAAAACATTGATTTCTTCTATAGCATGCACTTTTTTACTAGAAGATCTTTCGGTGTGCCATTGAGAATAATTAGCCATAATATTATCAAGCAATTTGGTAGCATCCCCTAATGTAATTTCCATAAAAGTGCCTCCCGCGGCCGAATCTAAAAGATTTTTAGAAGCAAAATTCAATCTGGCATAAAATTTTTGTAGGATCATCCATAAATTCAAACCATGAGTAGGGCAATTGCGAAGCATTAATTTCATTCTTTCCCAAGATTGGGCAACATGCTCATGATCAAGTTGTTTAAAATTCATGATATCGTTCCTAAGAGTGATAATCTTAGCGGGAGGAAAATACTTAGAGATAAAAGCATCTTTGCACTTGTTCCAAGAATCAATACTATTTTTAGGCAAAGACGAAAACCAAATTTTAGCACGATCTCTAAGTGAAAACGGAAATAACTTCAATTTGACAATATTGTTATCCGTATCTTTCTTATTTTGCATATCACACAAATCAACAAAATTGTTTAGATGAGTAGCGGCATCTTCACTAGGAAGGCCGGCGAATTGTTCTTTCATAACAAGATTCAGCAAAGCGGTATTGATTTCACAAGACTCATCATTATTAAGAGGAGCAATCAGAGTACTAAGGAAATCATTATTATTGGTATTCGAGAAATCACACAATTTGGTATTATCTTGCGCCATGGCAACAAGTAATCCAACACACAAGCAAACAGAAAGGCAAAGGAAAAAAAGGAGGAGATTGGGAAAGAGAGGGCGAATAAAACGGCAAGGGTGAAGTGGGGGAGAGGAAAACGAGAGGCAAATGGAAAATAATGTAATGCGAGAGATAGGGATTGTAATGGGTACTTGGTATGTTGGCTTTTGCGTAAGCCTCCCCGGCAATGGCGCCAGAAATCCTTCTTGCTACGTCTCGAGCTTGCATTGGTTTTCCCCGAAGAGGAGAGGATGATGCAGCACAGTAGCGTAAGTATTTCCCTCAGTTTTTGAGAACCAAGGTATCAATCCAGTAGGAGGTCACGTGCAAGTCCCTCATACCTGCACAACACGATAACAACTCGCAACCAACGCTTAGGGGTTGTCAATCCCTTCAGGGTTACTTACGAGAGTGAGATCTCATAGAGATAATATTTTTGGTATTTTTGATAGATAGATGCAAAGTAAAAAGTAAAGGCAAAGTAAAAACAAAGCAAGTAAATAAAGTGATATAGATTGATATGATGAGAATAGACCCGGGGGCCATAGGTTTCACTAGTGGCTTCTCTCAAGAGCATAAGTATTCTACGGTGGGTGAACAAATTACTGTTGAGCAATTGACAGAATTGAGCATAGTTATGAGTATATCTAGGCAATGATCATGTATATAGGCATCATGTCCATGACAAGTAGATTGAAACGATTCTGCATCTACTACTATTACTCCACTCATCGACCGCTATCCAGCATGCATCTAGAGTATTAAGTTAAAAATAGAATAACGCCTTAAGCAAGATGACATGATGTAGAGGGATAAATTCATGCAATATGATAAAAACCCCATCTTGTTATCCTCGATGGCAACAATACAATGCGTGCCTTGCAACTCTTTCTGTCACTGAGTAAGGACACCGCAAGATTAAACCCAAAGCTAAGCACTTCTCCCATTGCAAGAACTACCAATCTAGTTGGCCAAACCAAACGGATAATTCGAAGAGACTTGCAAAGATAACTCAATCATACATAAAAGAATTCAGAGAAGAATCAAATATTTTCCATAGATAATACTGAAGGAAATATGCCCTAGAGGCAATAATAAAGTTATTATTTATTTCCTCATATCATGATAAATGTTTATTATTCATGCTAGAATTGTATTAACCGGAAACATGATACATGTGTGAATACATAGACAAACATAACGTCACTAGTATGCCTCTACTTGACTAGCTCATTAATCAAAGATGGTTATGTTTCCTAACCATAGACATGTGTTGTCATTTGATTAACATGATCACATCATTAGGAGAATGATGTGATTGACATGACCCATTCCGTTAGCCTAGCACTTGATCCTTTAGTATACTGCTATTGCTTTCTTCATGACTTATACATGTTCCTGTAACTATGAGAATTATGTAACTCCCGTTTACCGCAGGAACACTTTGGGTACTACCAAACGTCACAACGTAACTGGGTGATTATAAAGGAGTACTACAGGTGTCTCCAAAGGTACATGTTGAGTTGGCGTATTTCGAGATTAGGTTTTGTCACTCCGATTGTCGGAGAGGTATCTCTGGGCCCTCTCGGTAATGCACATCACTATAAGCCTTGCAAGCAATGTAACCAATAAGTTGGTTACGGGATGATGCATTACGTAACGAGTAAAGAGACTTGCCAGTAACGAGATTGAACTAGGTATTGGATACCGACGATCAGATCTCGGGCAAGTAACATACCGATGACAAAGGGAACAACGTATGTTGTTATGCGGTTTGACCGATAAAGATCTTCGTAGAATATGTAGGAACCAATATGGGCATCCAGGTCCCGCTATTGGTTATTGACCGAGAATGGTTCTAGGTCATGTCTACATAGTTCTCGAACCCGTAGGGTCCGCACGCTTAACGTTACGATGACAGTTTTATTATGAGTTTATAAGTTTTGACGTACCGAAGTTTGTTCGGAGTCCCGGATGTGATCACGGACATGACGAGGAGTCTTGAAATGGTCGAGACATAAAGATCGATATATTGGAAGCCTATATTTGGACATCGGAATCGTTCCAGGTGAAATCAACATTTTACCGGAGTACCGGGAGGTTACCGGAACCCCCCGGGGGTTATTGGGCCTACATGGGCCTCGAGGGAGAAGAGGGAAGGAGCCAGGAGGGGGCCGCGCGCCCCTCCCCTTCCTAGTCCGAATAGGACAAGGGAAGGGGGGGCGGCGCCCCCCCTTTCCTTCCTCTCTTCCTCCTCTTTCCCCCCTTCTCCTACTCCTACTTGGAAAGAAGGGAGTCCTACTCCCGGTGGGAGTAGGACTCCCCCTTGGCGCGCCCTCCTTGGCCGGCCTCCTCCTCCTCCCTAGCTCCTTTATATACGGGGGCGGGGGGCACCCCATAGACACACAAGTTGATCTACGGATCGTTCCTTAGCCGTGTGCGGTGCCCCCCTCCACCACATTCCGCCTCGGTCATATCGCCGCGGAGTTTAAGCGAAGCCCTGCGCCGGTAGAACATCATCATCGTCACCACGCCGTCGTGCTGACGGAACTCATCTCCGGAGCTCTGCTGGATCGGAGGCCGGAGATCGTCATTGAGCTGAACGTGTGCTGAACTCGGAGGCTCCGTACATTCGGTGCCTGGATCGGTCGGATCGTGAAGACGTACGACTACATCAACCGCGTTGTGCTAACGCTTCCGCTTACGGTCTACGAGGGTACGTGGACGAACACTCTTCCCTCTCGTTGCTATACCATCACCATGATCTTGCGTGTGCGTAGGAATTTTTTTGAAATTACTACGTTCCCCAACAGTGGCATCCGAGCCTAGGTTTTATGCGTTGATGTTATTTGCACGAGTAGAACACAAGTGAGTTGTGGGCGATACAAGTCATACTGCTTACCAGCGTGTCATACTTTGGTTCGGCGGTATTGTGAGATGAAGCAGCCCGGACCGACATTACGCGTACGCTTACGCGAGACTGGTTTCACCGTTACGAGCACTCGTGCTTAAAGGTGGCTGGCGGGTGTCTGTCTCTCTCACTTTAGCTGAATCGAGTGTGGCTACGCCCGGTCCTTGCGAAGGTTAAAACAGCACCAACTTGACGAACTATCGTTGTGGTTTTTGATGCGTAGGTAAGAACGGTTCTTGCTAAGCCCGTAGCAGCCACGTAAAATTTGCAACAACAAAGTAGAGGACGTCTAACTTGTTTTTGCAGGGCATGTTGTGATGTGATATGGTCAAGACGTGATGCTATATTTTATTGTATGAGATGATCATGTTTTGTAACCGAAGTTATCGGCAATTGGCAGGAGCCATATGGTTGTCGCTTTATTGTATGAAATGCAAATGCCCTGTAATTGCTTTACTTTATCACTAAGCGGTAGCGATAGTCGTAGAAGTAATAGGTGGCGTAACGACAACGATGCTACGATGGAGATCAAGGTGTCGCCCGGTGACGATGGTGATCACGATGGTGCTTCGAAGATGGAGATCACAAGCACAAGATGATGATGGCCATATCATATCACTTATATTGATTGCATGTGATGTTTATCCTTTATGCATCTTATCTTGCTTTGATTGATGGTAGCATTTTAAGATGATCTCTCACTAATTATCAAGAAGTGTTCTCCCTGAGTATGCACCGTTGCGAAAGTTCTTCGTGCTGAGACACCACGTGATGATCGGGTGTGATAGGCTCTACGTTCAAATACAACGGGTGCAAAACAGTTGCACACACGGAATACTCAGGTTATACTTGACGAGCCTAGCATATACAGATATGGCCTCGGAACACGGAGACCGAAAGGTCGAACGTGAATCATATAGTAGATATGATCAACACAGCGATGTTCACCATTGAAACTACTCCATCTCACGTGATGATCGGACATGGTTTAGTTGATTTGGATCACGTGATCACTTAGATGACTAGAGAGATGTCTGTCTAAGTGGGAGTTCTTAAGTAATATGATTAATTGAACTTAAATTTATCATGAACTTAGTACCTGATAGTATTTTGCTTGTCTATGTTTGTTTGTAGATAGATGGCTCGTGCTGTTGTTCCGTTGAATTTTAATGTGTTCCTTGAGAAAGCAAAGTTGAAAGATGATGGTAGCAATTACACAGACTGGGTCCGTAACCTGAGGATTATCCTCATTGCTGCACAGAAAAGTTACGTCCTGGAAGCACCGCTGGGTGCCAGGCCTGCTACTGATGCAACTGACCATGTTAAGAACGTCTGGCAGAGCAAAGCTGATGACTACTCGATAGTTCAGTGTGCCATGCTTTACGGCTTAGAACCGGGTCTTCAATGACGTTTTGAACGTCATGGAGCATATGAGATGTTCCAGGAGTTGAAGTTAATATTTCAAGCAAATGCCCGGATTGAGAGATATGAAGTCTCCAATAAGTTCTATAGCTGCAAGATGGAGGAGAATAGTTCTGTCAGTGAACACATACTCAAAATGGCTGGGTATAATAATCACTTGATTCAACTGGGAGTTAATCTTCGTGATGATAGTGTCATTGACAGAATTCTCCAATCACTGCCACCAAGCTACAAGAGCTTCGTGATGAACTATAATATGCAAGGGATGAACAAGACTATTCCCGAGCTCTTCGCAATGCTGAAAGCTGCGGAGGTAGAAATCAAGAAGGAGCATCAAGTGTTGATGGTTAACAAAACCACCAGTTTCAAGAAGAAGGGCAAAGGGAAGAAGAAGGGGAACTTCAAAAAGAACGGCAAGCAAGTTGCTGCTCAAGAGAAGAAACCCAAGTCTGGACCTAAGCCTGAAACTGAGTGCTTCTACTGCAAGCAGACTGGACACTGGAAGCGGAACCGCCCCAAGTATTTGGCAGATAAGAAGGCTGGCAAAGTGAACGAAGGTATATGTGATATACATGTTATTGATGTGTACCTTACTAATGCTCGTAGTAGCACCTGGGTATTTGATACTGGTTCTGTTGCTAATATTTGCAACTTGAAACAGGGACTACGGATTAAGCGAAGATTGGCTAAGGACGAGGTGACGATGCGCGTGGGAAATGGTTCCAAAGTCGATGTGATCGCGGTCGGCACGCTACCTCTACATCTACCATCGGGATTAGTTTTAGACCTAAATAATTGTTATTTGGTGCCAGCGTTGAGCATGAACATTATATCTGGATCTTGTTTGATGCGAGACGGTTATTCATTTAAATCAGAGAATAATGGTTGTTCTATTTATATGAGTAATATCTTTTATGGTCATGCACCCTTGAAGAATGGTCTATTTTTATTGAATCTCGATTGTAGTGATACACATATTCATAGTGTTGAAACCAAAAGATGCAGAGTTGATAACGATAGTGCAACTTATTTGTGGCACTGCCGTTTAGGTCATATCGATGTAAAGCGCATGAAGAAACTCCATACTGATGGGCTTTTGGAATCACTTGATTATGAATCACTTGGTACTTGCGAACCGTGCCTTATGGGCAAGATGACTAAAACGCCGTTCTTCGGAACTATGGAGCGAGCAACTGATTTATTGGAAATCATACATACTGATGTATGTGGTCCAATGAATGTTGAGGCTCGCGGCGGGTATCGTTATTTTCTCACCTTCACAGATGATTTGAGCAGATATGGGTATATCTACTTAATGAAACACAAGTCTGAAACATTTGAAAAGTTCAAAGAATTTCGGAGTGAAGTGGAAAATCATCGTAACAAGAAAATAAAGTTTCTACGATCTGATCGTGGAGGAGAATATTTGAGTTACGAGTTTGGTCTACACTTGAAACAATGCGGAATAGTTTTGCAACTCACGCCACCCAGAACACCACAACGAAATGGTGTGTCCGAACGTCATAATCGTACTTTACTTGATATGGTGCGATCTATGATGTCTCTTACCGATTTACCGCTATCGTTTTGGGGTTATGCTTTAGAGACGGCCGCATTCACGTTAAATAGGGCACCATCAAAATCCGTTGAGACGACGCCTTATGAACTGTGGTTTGGCAAGAAACCAAAGTTGTCATTTCTTAAAGTTTGGGGCTGCGATGCTTATGTGAAGAAACTTCAACCAGATAAGCTCGAACCCAAATCGGAAAAATGTGTCTTCATAGGATACCCAAAGGAGACTATTGGGTACACCTTCTATCACAGATCTGAGGGCAAGATTTTCGTTACTAAAATCGGATCCTTTCTAGAGAAGGAGTTTCTCTCGAAAGAAGTGAGTGGGAGGAAAGTAGAACTTGATGAGATAACTATATCTACTCCCTTATTGGAAAGTAGTTCATCACAAGAACTGGTTCCTGTGACAACTACACCAATCAGTGAGGAAGCTAATGATATTGATCATGAAACTTCAGATCAAGTTTCTACTGAACCTCGTAGGTCTACCAGAGTAAGATCCGCACCAGAGTGGTATGGTAATCCTATTCTGGAAGTCATGTTACTTGACCATGATGAACCTACGAACTATGAGGAAGCGATGATGAGCCCAGATTCCGCAAAATGGCTAGAGGCCATGAAATCTTAGATGGGATCCATGTATGAAAACAAAGTATGGACTTTGGTTGACTTGCCCGATGATCGGCAAGCCATTGAGAATAAATGGATCTTTAATAAGAAGACTGACGCTGATGGTAATGTAACTGTCTATAAAGCTCGACTTGTTGCGAAAGGTTTTCGACAAGTTCAAGGGGTTGACTACGATGAGACTTTCTCACCCGTAGCGATGCTTAAGTCTGTCCGAATCATGTTAGCTATTGCTGCATTTCATGATTATGAAATTTGGCAAATGGATGTCAAAACTGCATTCTTGAATGGATTTCTAGAAGAAGAGTTGTATATGATGCAGCCAGAAGGTTTTTTTGATCCAAAAGGTGCTAACAAAGTGTGCAAGCTCCAGCGATCCATTTATGGACTGGTGCAAGCATCTCGGAGTTGGAATAAACGTTTTGATAGTGTGATCAAAGCATATGGTTTTATACAGACTTTTGGAGAAGCCTGTATTTACAAGAAAGTGAGTGGGAGCTCTGTAGCATTTCTGATTTTATATGTAGATGACATATTATTAATGGGACAATTACATTTGAGCCCCTAGTTGTGTCACACCCGTGTGTTTTTCCCCAAAATTCAAAAAACCCTCATTTCTGTCCAAGCTCGTTTACTCCTCTTATGCTTTTGCCCTTTGACCGTTTGACCGCAACTTTGAAAACTTCATAACGAATTCATACTAACTCAGAAAAATGCAAATAAGATATCAAAATGATCGGAAAAACGTCACCTATATGTGCATGTCATTTGCATTCATGACAAAAGTGTTGAAAAGTCCCTATCTTAGTTTGAGATCATATGATGTATTTCGTCATGAATGCACTTTTTGCCATGAATGCAAATGACATGCACATACAGGTGATGTTTTTCCGAACATTTTGATATCTTATATGTATTTTTCTAACTTATTATGAATTTGTTATGAAGTTTTCAAAGTTACGGTCAAACGGTCAAAGGGCAAAAGCATAAGAAGAGCAAACGAGCTCGGGCAGAACCGAGGGTTTTTTGAATTTAGGGGTAAAACACACGGGTGTGACACAACTAGGGGCTCAAAGTAATTGTCCCATTATTAATTGGAAATGATATAGAATTTCTGAATAGCATAAAGAACTACCAATCTAGTTGGCCAAACCAAACGGATAATTCGAAGAGACTTGCAAAGATAACTCAATCATACATAAAAGAATTCAGAGAAGAATCAAATATTTTCCATAGATAATACTGAAGGAAATATGCCCTAGAGGCAATAATAAAGTTATTATTTATTTCCTCATATCATGATAAATGTTTATTATTCATGCTAGAATTGTATTAACCGGAAACATGATACATGTGTGAATACATAGACAAAACTATAGTCACTAGTATGCCTCTACTTGACTAGCTCATTAATCAAAGATGGTTATGTTTTCTAACCATAGACATGTGTTGTCATTTGATTAGTGGGATCACATCATTAGAAGAATGATGTGATTGACATGACCCATTCCGTTAGCCTAGCACTTGATCGTTTAATATACTGCTATTGCTTTCTTCATGACTTATACATGTTCCTGTAACTATGAGAATTATGTAACTCCCGTTTACCGGAGGAACACTTTGGGTACTACCAAACGTCACAACGTAACTGGGTGATTATGAAGGAGTACTACAGGTGTCTCCGAAGGTACATGTTGAGTTGGCGTATTTCGAGATTAGGTTTTGTCACTCCGATTGTCGGAGAGGTATCTCTGGGTCCTCTCGGTAATGCACATCACTATAAGCCTTGCAAGCAATATAACCAATGAGTTGGTTATGGGATTATGCATTAAGTAACGAGTAAAGAGACTTGCCGGTAACGAGATTGAACTAGGTATTGGATACCGACGATCAGATCTCGGGCAAGTAACATACCGATGACAAAGGGAACAACGTATGTTGTTATGCGGTTTGACCGATAAAGATCTTCGTAGAATATGTAGGAACCAATATGGGCATCTAGGTCCCGCTATTGGTTATTGACCGAGAATGGTTCTAGGTCATGTCTACATAGTTCTCGAACCCGTAGGGTCCGCACGCTTAACGTTACGATGACAGTTTTATTATGAGTTTATAAGTTTTGATGTACCGAAGTTTGTTCGGAGTCCCGGATGTGATCACGGACATGACGAGGAGTCTCGAAATGGTCGAGACATAAAGATCGATATATTGGAAGCCTATATTTGGACATCGGAATCGTTCCGGGTGAAATCGGCATTTTACCGGAGTACCGGGAGGTTACCGGAACCCCCCGGGGGGTTATTGGGCCTACATGGGCCTCGAGGGAGAAGAGGGAAGGAGCCAGGAGGGGGCCGCGCGCCCCTCCCCTTCCTAGTCCGAATAGGACAAGGGAAGGGGGGGGGGCGGCGCCCCCCCTTTCCTTCCTCTCTTCCTCCTCTTTCCCCCCTTCTCCTACCCCTACTCGGAAAGAAGGGAGTCCTAGTCCCGGTAGGAGTAGGACTCCCCCCTTGGCGTGACCTCCTTGGCTGGCTGCCTCCTCCTCCCTGGCTCCTTTATATACGGGGGCGGGGGGCACCCCATAGACACACAAGTTGATCTACGGATCGTTCCTTAGCCATGTGCGGTGCCCCCCTCCACCATATTCCACCTCAGTCATATCGTCGCGGAGTTTAAGCGAAGCCCTGTGCCGGTAGAACATCATCATCGTCACCACGCCGTCGTGCTGACGGAACTCATCTCCGGAGCTCTGCTGGATCGGAGGCCGGAGATCGTCATCGAGCTGAACGTGTGTTGAACTCGGAGGCTCCGTACATTCGGTGCTTGGATCGGTCGGATCGTGAAGACGTACGACTACATCAACCACGTTGTGCTAATGCTTCCGCTTACGCTCTACGAGGGTACGTGGACGAACACTCTTCCCTCTCGTTGCTATACCATCACCATGATCTTGCGTGCGTAGGAATTTTTTTGAAATTACTACGTTCCCCAACAAATACTGGATCATAAACCCACAATTCATCGGTCTCAACAAACACACCGCAAAAAGAATATTACATCGAATAGATCTCCACAAGAGAGGGGGAGAACATTGTATTGAGATCCAAAAAGAGAGAAGAAGCCATCTAGCTACTAGCTATGGACCCGAAGGTCTGAAGTAAACTACTCACACTTCATCGGAGGGGCTATGGTGATGATGTAGAAGCCCTCCGTGGTGGATGCCCCCTCCGGCGGAGCTCCGGAACAGGCCCCAAGATGGGATCTCGTTGATACAGAAGGTTGCGGCGGTGGAATTAGGTTTTTGGCTCCGTCTCTGGTCTATTGGGGATACGTAGGTATATATAGGAGGAAGGAGTACGTCGGTGGAGCTCCGAGGGGCCCACGAGGTAGGGGGGCGCGCCCAGGGAGGGGGCGCGCCCTCCACCCTCTTGACCTCCTCGGAAGCTTCGTGGAGTAGGGTCCAAGTCTCCTGGATCACGTTCGGTGAGAAGATCACGTTCCTGAAGGTTTCATTCCGTTTGGACTCCATTTGATATTCCGTTTCTTCGAAACACTGAAATAGGCAAAAAACAGCAATTCTGGGCTGGGCCTCCGGTTAATAGGTTAGTCCCAAAAATAATATAAAAGTGGAAAATAAAGTCCAACATAGTCCAAAACAGTAGATAAAGTAGCATGGAGCAATCAAAAATTATAGATACGTTGTAGACGTATCAATGGTCTTCTGAGTTCAATCTCAGCCTCCCTAACCAGACGTACAATTGTCACAACAACTGGAACCGGTTTACCAAATCATTGTCTTCACCAAGCAGCTGGTTCTATCCCCCTATGTCTGGGATATACCCCGCGGTATGACCCGGCCGGATGTATGACCCGGCCGTGACTTGGCGACTCACTGGTGACCCGCCCTCACCTAGCGACTCACTGATGACCCGGCCGGGCGTGGTAACTCACTGGTGACCCTGCAGGTGGGTTAGAGGAGCGACAAGAACTGGTGGCCCAGAAGGCGGCTCATGGAAGGCTGACTCATGTTATGGTGGGCCGATTTAAGGCATAAGAAATATTCTCTTACAAAGGAAGCAAGACTAGGATTCCACTTGTAATAAGAGTAGTCCTAATCCTACTAGGACTCCTCATGTAACCCGCCCGTCCAACTTATATAAGGAGAGACAGGGCACCCCAAGAGGGACAAATTTCACAAGTTGAGACACACAAGTCAATAGCTCTCGAGATAGAGGTAGCAAAAGAGCACCCTTGTAATCGTGAAAATCATCATCATCAATATCAATGAAGCAGGATGTAGGCTTTTACCTCCACCGTGAGGGGCCGAATCTGGGTAAAACTTCGTGTCTCTTGTCCCACTCAACCCCTTTCAAGCTACCACATAGATGCGTTTGCCTCACAACTAAGTCTTGACACTAAGGACATCTGTCGTGACAAATTCACGATAGTTGGCGCCCACCGTGGAGCCTGCGCACGGTGGTCTTGAGTTATTGGAGGGCACTTTCCCAGAGATCGAGAAGTTCCGTTAGCTCGTTGAAAAGTTCCGCCCGGCTCAACGAAAATTTCTGCCCGGCTCATCAGAAAGTTTCGCCCGGCTCATTGAAAAGTTCCGGCCAGCTCGTTAGAAGGTTCCGCCGACTCGTTGAAAAGTTTAGTACGGCTCGGTTCCGCCGGCTCATCAGAAAGTTCTGCCCGGCTGATTGAAAAGTTCCGACCGCCTCGACGAAAAGTTCCGTATGAATCACCAAAGAGTGCCGACTGCCTCGACGAAAAGTTCCATCCGAATTGCCAAAGAGTTCCGACCACCTCGACGAAAAGTTCTGAATTGCCAAAAAAGTTCCGACCGCCTCGATGAAAGATTTCGCCCGAATTGCCAAAGAGTTTCGATTTAGAGGGATCTCATCCCGAGCCGCCCTGCTCCGGCCCTGCTGTGATCGCGCTTCAAAGTCGCCGCCTCGCCGTCATCACTGTAATCTCGGGCTGAGCCACCCCGCTCATCTTATTCCGAGCCGCCGCACGTTACCTACGAGCCGCCTCAACTTCAATATCCGGGTCTCACCCTTGGGGCGTTCGTGGTCTCTCTTTGAGCCGTTTTCATCGCTATGAATCGCCGCTTCCGCCGAGGCCTTCAAAGATTGATTAAATTGTTGTTGAAATTACTGGAGGGTATCCACATCTGCTATATACGGATCATCTATCGTTCGGACAAATGAGGTGAATAATGTCCAGTCAGTTTTTGTTGATATGTTTTTATTCTTTAAAGAACAAGTACTCTGGCTTGTGATATTTTTTGATCCAGGATAATTGTTCACTGCAAGAGCGGTGGTCGTGAATATATAGCTCATGCCAAAATTATCATGCGCTAGCATCTGACTATGCCATAATGCTCAATGAATGTATGTGCAAGCCACGGCCTCTGCGACCCAGTCTATATCGACGTGACGTGGCTGACTCGCCTGTCTGCGCGGCTGACCGCGCTCGCGATTGATTCACCGCCACGCGGCTTACTGCACCCCCGATTGACTCGTTGTCCGTGCGGCCTACTGCGCCCGTGATTGACTCGCTGTCCTCGCGGCTTACCACGCCTGTGGTTGACCCGCCCGTCCGCACCGGCTTACAATGCTGCAGCCGGCTCATCTGTCTGCTCCCGCGGCCTACTCGCGTGTGATTAACTTCAGCTTCACCATAGTGATCATCAACTCCGCGGCGGTTAATTTCCGGCCTAACATATCAGGTGAAATCCATCCAATATATTTTTATATTACATATTACTCTAGCTTGCAAATTCCTTAATGCAGGACAAATGGTTTATTGCAAAAGTGGTCATCATGCCATGGAGTTTGTTGAAGGATCATCAACTCGCTTCAAGCTTCTGTTTTACATAAATTTCAGCGTTCCGCTGTTTAAATTCTATGTCGGTTTATATCACGATCAAGTATGGAGAATCTTAAGCCAACTCCCCGAGTCGTCTTAAGACTCGGGGGGTACATGGACATGACACAACAAATGTTGCCAATCTCAGCAATATTCAAGAACCCTGGGTCATTGGAGGTTAAAATAACCTGGCCCTGGAGGCTACTGCCCTATTGGTGAAAATTTCAAGGCCGTCAAAAAATTTCCGGCTTAAAAAAGTGTCTGGCAATCATAGAGTTCCGACTCAATAGAAGAATTCCGGGTTATCAGGAAAGATTCTGGTTCAAAATCCAGTTCAAGGGGAATCTGTCTCCCACAAAGCTTTGAAGCTCTCAATATCCGGTTTAAAATCCCAGCTCAAGAAGAAATTTATCTCTCACAAAGTACGAGTTCTCAGGAAAAAATATTAAAGGTTGCCAAAGAGAACTTGCTGCCATGATGAGCGGTTCAAACATGGGTATCCTGCCTTATTGGCTTATCTTATTGCAGATCACTTGGGGGCTTCCTGTTCATTGTGCATAGCTGTGACTACCCTCTTGATCCGGCTTGCACGCCTTATTACAAATTACATGGGGGCTTCCTACTCATTGAGCATAATTATGACTACCCTTTGATCCGGCTTATATGCCTTGTTGCAAACAACTTGGGGGCTTTCTGCCCAGGTTTAAAGGTTACCAAAGAGAACTTGCTACAATGTGCAGTTCAAACATAGGTAACCTACCTTGATGGCTTATGATAGGTCACTTGGGGGCTTCCTGTTCAATGAACATAGCTATATTTACCCTTTTGATTAGCTTGGATGCCAGGTGTATTCACCAAAACTCTGGGTTATCCTGCCTTTGTATGTCGGTCACTCCGCTCAGGTAATCCTGGAATGACCCGCCGTACTCCTGACAATCAATCTTATAAAGACCCTGAACTTGTTAAAGTTAAAATGGCGATTGGTCATGTGAGGCCCGGTTTACAGGTTTGAATAAAGGATTAACTCAGTGGTTGTGCGGCCCTTTTAACAACACTTGATGTTCAGGTTTGGTAGCCTATGAAAGCCTTGTTTTTTTTCTGGTTTGTTATTTTATTTGAACATTGTTTGGGTTAATATTTTTTGTACCATATTAACATATGGTTTAAGAACGATTCAGGCCATGTAGCCTTAATCCTTATGACTCATATTTGAGCATATCTGGGTTTTTGATAATCCGGTCTGGCTTTGGACGATAAGTCGCCAGTGTATTTTGATTGTACACTTTGAGTTAAGCTCTCTAAGTTTCTAGGCTTTTACCCTTACTGCATATGGCGCTGTAAGCCGCTGGTATGAACCAATTTCGCAGGCCATGTAGCCTTGATTATCTGACTCATCATTGAGCATCTTTGGGTTTGATAACCCGCCCTAATAGCGAACATTAAGTCGCCAGGATATCTTTGCCTTAAGCAATCAAAATTATGATATTGCATGCCTACGGGTCAATACCCGCGATGGATTATAATTATTGAAGTATCACCATGATGTCAATCTCTAGGTATATTTTTCAATAATGGTATGAATATTTGGGGTTTGATAACCCACCATGGCTATGAACTTAAGTCGCCAACATACTTTGGATTGCGCAATTGGAATCATGCGCTTATAAATCTTTGGGTTGTCACCCTCACTGGATATGGCAATATAAGCCGGCAGTATAAATTAATTCTACAGGTATGTTTTCCTGGTTATATGAATATGAGAGGTTTGATAACCCGCCCTGTCTTTTGACTTTCAGTCGCCAGTATGTTTAGGCTTGAATGGCCTTAATTCTAGTCTTTTCCATAATTGCATAAGACTATATTATGTTTGGGTTGTTACCCGCCCTGGCTTTTGACGTTAAGTCACCAGGGCATATGTTGTTTAAACTTTGTGCAGGACATGTAGAGCTATGACTTACATAAATGATTAAGCCCATCATCAAAGATTACAATTGGTGTCTCAAAAGGGTTATCCATTCTTGATTTTTACAAAGGCTATAAGCCGACGGGTTATAAAAATCCCGACTTACAATAAATGCGCATTAAGTTGCCATCGGCCAAGAGCCGCCGAGTATTGAACTCCGGATTTACTTATCAATAGATAAAATATTCAAATCTTTAATAGCCAAACTTGGCTAGATTTTTTATTATAATATTGAATGATTGAGGTTTACATACCGGATTATATTATTCCAATCTTTAATAGTCAACATGGCTGGATTTTTATTATGGTTATCAATAACCAGTATTATGATTGAGGTTTTCAAAGCTGCTTCAGAGCAATGGCTATTATTCCTTCATCCAAAAATACCAGCTCACAGCAGAGAGCATGGTTTAACATTGATACGCAAGAGTTTGAACAATATTATCTAGACAATGGATATGATTTTATTTACAATGGAAGGAATAGTCCCGAGTCGTTGCAGGCTTACGACTCGACACTTGGGGGCTACATTATTCAAATCATGATTATAACAAATATGGAAGTCCCATGTCGCTGCAAGCATGCACCATGACACTTGGGGGCTAATGCAAGATATTCTCTGCAAGCACTGAAATTATCGGTAGCGGTTAGTTGTGTGATAAGATAATTCGTAACAGGTAACAAGTAACAAAAGCAACTAAGGTGCAGCAAGGTGGCTCAATACTTTTTGTAGCAAAGGACAAGCCTGGACGAACTCTTATATAATGCAAAGCGCTCCCGAGGACACATGGGAATTACTGTCAAGCTAGTTTTCATCATGCTCATATGATTCACGTTCGTTACTTTGATAATTTGATATGTGGGTGGACCGGTGCTTGGGTGTTGTCCTTACTTGGACAAGCCTCCCACTTATGATTAACCCCTCTCGCAAGCATCCGCAACTACGAAAGAAGAATTAAGATAAATCTAACCATAACATGAAACATATGGATCCAAATCAGACCCTTACGAAGCAACACATAAACTAGGGTTTAAGCTTCTGTCACTCTAGCAACCCATCATCTACTTATTACTTCCCAATGCCTTCCCCTAGGCGCAAATCATGGCGAAGTGTCATGTATTCGACATTCACATAACACCACTAGAGGAGAAACAACATACATCTCATCAAAATATCGAACGAATACCAAATTCACATGATTACTTATATCAAGACTTCTACCATGTCCTCAGGAACAAACATAACTACTCACAAAGCATATTCATGTTCATAATCAGAGGAGTAATAATTATCATTAAGGATTTGAACATATGACCTTCCACCGGATAAACCAACTAGCATCAACTACAAGGAGTAATCAACACTACTAGCAACCCGTAGGTACCAATCTGAGGTTTTGAGATAAAGATCAGATACAAGATATGAACTAGGGTTTGAGAGGAGATGGTGCTGGTGAAGATGTTGATGGAGATTGACCCCCTCTCGATGGGAGGATCATTGGTGATGACGATGGCGATGATTTCCCCTCCTAGAGGGAAGTTTCCCTGGCAGAACAGCTCCACCGAAGCCCTAGATTGGTTGTGCCCAAGTTCTGCCTCGAGACAGCGGCGCTTCATCCCGAAAGCTTCCTATTGATTTTTCCCAGGTCAAAACACATCATATAGCAGAAGATGGGCACCAGGGGCCCGCCAGGGGGCCCACAAGGCAGGGGGCACGCCCTAGCCACCCTTGTGGATGGCTGGTGGTCCCCTTTGGTGCTTTCTTCGCCCAATATTTTTTATATATTCCAAAATAATTCTCCGTGAAGTTTCAGGACTTTTGAAGTTGTGCAGAATAGGTCTCTCAAATTTGCTCCTTTTGTAGTCCAGAATTCCAGCTGTCTGCATTCTCCCTCTTCATGTAAACCTTGTAAAATGAGAGAGAAAAGGCACAAGTATTGAGACATAATGTGCAACAACAACCCATAATGCAATAAATATCAATAAAAAAGCATGATGCAAAATGGACGTATTAACTCCCCCTAGCTTAGACCTCACTTGTCCTCAAACAAAAGCCTAAATCGAAAAATATGCCCTCATGATTAGAGATAGAGGTGTTGATAGAATAAAATACAGACATGAGGGCATCATGATCATCTTTAGAACAACAACATATATTGTCATATAATTTCTTATGCTAAAGTAACAATTCATTCACAAGGTAAAGTATGAATCAAAAACTTCATTGAAAACTAACAAACTATGATCCCAGTCATGGAAGTAGTTGCAATTTATCACAATATCGGAAAGAGTCAATTCAAGAGCTTTTCAGCATGTCCACATACTCAACTATCATTTAGTCTTTCACAATTGCTAACACTCACGTGATACTTATGAGTACAAATCTTCAATCGGACACAGAGAAAGATAGGGACTTATAATTTCGTCTCACAACCTTTTACCTCAAGGGTAATGTCAACAATAATACTTTATGATAACCTACATCTGAGTGGATATATATATGTCCGGATCTTTCTCCAACACATAGTGCTTGCCAAAAGAAAAGGTGTAAAAAGGAAAGGTGAAGATCACCATGACTCTTGTATAAGGGTAGAAGATAAAAGTAAAAGATAGACCCTTCGCAGAGGGAAGCAGAGGTTGTCATGCGCTTTTATGGTTGGATGCACAAAATCTTAATGCAAAAGAACATCACTTTATATTGCCGCTTGTGATATAGAACTTTATTATGTAGCCTGTCGCTTTTATTTCTTCCATATCACACGTTCATATAAAGCTTATTTTCTTCACACTAATAGATCATACATACTTAGAGAGCAATTTTTATTGCTTGCATCGATGACAACTTACTTGAAGGATCTTACTCAATCCATAGGTAGGTATGGTGGACTCTTATGGCAAAACTGGTTTAAGAGATGTTTGGAAGCACAAGTAGTATCTCTACTTGGTGCAAACTATTTGGCTAGCATAAGAGGGAAAAGACAAGCTCAACATGTTGGAGGATCCAAGACAATATAACTTCTATTCGGAAATAAGAAAACATAACCCATTATGTTATCTTCCTTGCCCAACATCAACCTTTTAGCATGTTATATTAGTGAGGTGGACAGGATTAAACTACCAAGTCTTCTATTGCCAAGTACTAGTACATAATAAAAGCATCAAACAAACATATATCTCTGTCATATGGTCATTGCATTGTCTTGCCAAATCAAAATAGAGACACGGTTCAAATAATATTAGTTCAAGACAAAGCAGCAGTGAAAGAATACAAAGCGTGGAAATTACACGGCACAACAAGATTTCAGATGGGTACCACGGGTCTACATGTACAACAACACTATTGGCTCTGCTGTGATGCTAATAATGTGCATGATATGAGAAGTCAACTGTATACACAATTGAATTGAAATCAACAGAGCTATTGATAAGAGCAAACCTGTTAAAGAAACATGCGTGAATATACCTGTTGTGCCATTGGAGTTTCGATTGGATCCTTCAATTTAAAAATAAGTCTATATGAGTAAATACAGTGATACAAGAGCAAAGCAGTATGCACGATAGCAATCATAGTTAAAAAAGGCGCGCCTAAGCGAGCGCTTAGCGCACCTAGGCTCTAGGCATTGGCAAAATGCATTGCGCATAACTACGCTTAATCTGTGCATAACTGCGCATAAGCATGCGCTTTGGTCAGTAAAGCGCAAGGCATTGGCAAAACGCACAATTAACGCCTAGCGCTTTTTTGAACTATGATAGCAATGGAATCTTAAATTAGAACAGTTGTTCTTCAGGTTTAGGCACTTGTTCTACATGAACAGAGTATAGTAAGATGCAAGAATATAGTACTTAAAAATAGAAAGTGAGCTCATAGACCTTACCACATTCTTGGTTCGGGACCAGTACAGAACAAGGCGTTCCCAGTCATCGTCCAATAAATGTGTCTCAAGAGAATGTAAGGGAATTTTATGAGTTTCTTTGCTGGTGAAGTACGTTTTCTTCAGGTAATTCCAATACTGCCACCAAGCATCCTTGAAGATAGCAGAGGTATTAGCACAGGTTACCTCATCCCAAGTTTCCAAATCGGTCCTTCTCTATAGAGAAAAATGGGAAAAATTTCTGTATTATAACCATCATGGAGGTAGGATGTATGGGACAAAGCAAAGTAATTGCCATGAATAACGTTACTTACGCATAACTCCTGGACAAACACCTGCAACTGGCATTTTCCTTCATCTTCAGTATAATATTTCCAAGATGGAAAGATACGCACATACGGTCTAACAACATCAAATGCGATAGATGCTAAACTACGACTAGCTGGTTGTGCTTCCTCCACAGGAATAGGCGTACTAACTGGTGGAGTTGGGGTTCGCCGTGGTAGTACTGGCCCTTTGGGCACTGGAGCTACCTTACTAACTGCTCTTATTTGGGAGCTCTGTGGTGGAGATGGTGTTGTGTCAACAGGAACTGGGTTACTATCTGCTGGGGTTGGGGTTAGATTGGGTGGAGCTGGTTCTCTGTCCATCGCAGTAGGGGTATAATCTGCGAGAGTTTGGGTTATGTGTGGTAGAGCTAGTTCTTGTGCATGTACAACCGGGGTGCTATCTCCACCAAGAGGTAGCATTGTTTTATTTGAAGATCGTGTTTTTAGTCTGCTAGATACTAGCATCACCCGCTCCAATTCAAATGGCTGATAAACTGGAAACATAGTTGAATGTACAGACATTGTATGAGAGACAGATGCAATAGATAGTGTGGAAAAAGAGGGCATGAAATAGTTGACATGTATATTGTTTAACTAAAACGGATAGCATGACATAATTTCGCATATATGATGTCTATCTAAACCAGATAGCATAGCATAAGATAATTCAAAGATATGATGAATAATTAAATAGGATCGCATGACATAATTTACCTACATGTTATCTAAGTAATCGGGATCGCATCATTTATTCTCAT
This sequence comes from Triticum dicoccoides, assembly GCF_002162155.2. Lineage (NCBI taxonomy): Eukaryota > Viridiplantae > Streptophyta > Magnoliopsida > Poales > Poaceae > Triticum > Triticum dicoccoides. The sequence goes on along the minus strand of NC_041393.1, from coordinate 474,022,030 downwards.
ATGTTATTGTTGGAAACATGCTCTAGAGGCAATAATAAATTAGTTATTATTACTATATTTCCTTTTTCATGATAATCATTTATTATCCATGCTATAATTGTATTGATAGGAAACTCAGATACATGTGTGGATACATAGACAACACTATGTCCCTAGTAAGCCTCTAGTTGACTAGCTCGTTGATCAATAGATGGTTACGGTTTCCTGACCATGGACATTGGATGTCGTTGATAACGGGATCACATCATTAGGAGAATGATGTGATGGACAAGACCCAGTCCTAAGCCTAGCACAAAGATCGTAGTTCGTATGCTAAAGCTTTTCTAATGTCAAGTATCATTTCCTTAGACCATGAGATTGTGCAACTCCCGGATACCGTAGGAATGCTTTGGGTGTACCAAACGTCACAATGTAACTGGGTGGCTGTAAAGGTGCACTACAAGTATCTCCGAAAGTATCTGTTGGGTTGGCACGAATCGAGACTGGGATTTGTCACTCCGTGTAAACGGAGAGGTATCTCTGGGCCCACTCGGTAGGACATCATCATAATGTGCACAATGTGACCAAGGGGTTGATCACGGGATGATGTGTTACGAAACGAGTAAATAGACTTGCCGATAACGAGATTGAACAAGGTATCGGTATACCGACGATCGAATCTCGGGCAAGTACAATACCGTTAGACAAAGGGAATTGAATACGGGATTGATTGAATCCTCGACATCGTGGTTCATCCGATGAGATCATCGTGGAACATGTGGGAGCCAACATGGGTGTCCAGATCCCGCTGTTGGTTATTGGCCAGAGAGCTGTCTCAGTCATGTCTGCATGATTCCCGAACCCATAGGGTCTACACACTTAAGGTTCGGTGACGCTAGAGTTGTTATGGGAATTAGTGTGCAGTTACCGAATGTTGTTCGGAGTCCCGGATGAGATCCTGAACGTCACGAGGAGTTCCGATATGGTCCGGAGGTAAAGATTTATATATGGGAAGTCCTATTTTGGCCACCGGAAAATGTTCGGGATTTTTCGGTATTGTACCGGGAAGGTTCTAGAAGGTTCCGGAGTGGGGCCCACCTGTATGGGGGGACCCACATGAACGTGGGTAGTGGGGGCAAGGCCCCACACCCCTGGTCAAGGCACACCAAGATCCCCCCTTAGAAGGAATAAGATCATATCCCGAAGGGATAAGATCAAGATCCCTAAAAAAGGGGGATAACAATCGGTGGGGAAGGAAATGATGAGATTTCTTTCCTCCCACCTTTGCCAACGCCCCAATGGACTTGGAGGGCAAGAAACCAGCCCTCTCCACCCCTATATATAGTGGGGAGGCGCATGGGACCTTCACCCTTGCCCCTGGCGCAGCCCTCTCCCTCCCCAACACCTTCTCCTCTCCCGCGGTGCTTGGCGAAGCCCTGCAGGATTGCCACGCTCCTCCACCACCACCACGCCGTTGTGCTGCTGCTGGATGGAGTCTTCCTCAACCTCTCCCTCTCTCCTTGCTGGATCAAGGCATGGGAGACGTCACCGGGCTGTACGTGTGTTGAACGCGGAGGTGCCGTCCGTTCTGCACTAGGATCTCTGGTGATTTGGATCACGACGAGTACGACTCCTTCAACCCCGTTCTCTTGAACGCTTCCGCTTAGCGATCTACAAGGGTATGTAGATGCACTCTCCTTCCCCTCGTTGCTAGTTTCTCCATAGATAGATCTTGGTGACACGTAGGAAAATTTTGAATTTCTGCTACGTTCCCCAACAGTGGCATCATGAGCTAGGTCTATTGCGTAGATTCTTTGCACGAGTAGAACACAAAGTAGTTGTGGGCATTGATTTTGTTCAATATGCTTACCATTACTAGTCCAATCTTGTTTCAACGGTATTGTGGGATGAAGCGGCCCGGACCGACCTTACACGTACACTTACGTGAGACAGGTTCCACCGACTGACATGCACTTGGTGCATAAGGTGGCTAGCGGGTGCCAGTCTCTCCCACTTTAGTCGGAACGGATTCGATGAAAAGGGTCCTTATGAAGGGTAAATAGCAATTGGCATATCACGTTGTGGTTTTGCGTCGGTAAGAAACGTTCTTGCTAGAAACCCATAGCAGCCACGTAAAACATGCAAACAACAATTAGAGGACGTCTAACTTGTTTTTGCAGGGTATGCTATGTGATGTGATATGGCCAAGAAGAATGTGATGAATGATATGTGATGTATGAGATTGATCATGTTCTTGTAATAGGAATCACGACTTGCATGTCGATGAGTATGACAACCGGCAGGAGCCATAGGAGTTGTCTTTATTTATTGTATGACCTGCGTGTCATTGAACAACGCTATGTAATTACTTTACTTTTTTGCTAACCGGTAGCCATAGTAGTAGAAGTAATAAGTTGGCGAGACAACTTCATGGAGACACAATGATGGAGATCATGATGATGGAGATCATGGTGTCATGCCGGTGATGATGATGATCATGGAGCCCTGAAGATGGAGATCAAAAGGAGCAAAATGATATTGGCCATATCATGTCACTATTTGATTGCATGTGATGTTTATCATGTTTATGCATCTTATTTGCTTAGAACGACGGTAGTAAATAAGATGATCCCTCATTAAAATTTCAAGAAAGTGTCCCCCCTAACTGTGCACCGTTGCGAAAGTTCGTCGTTTTGAAGCACCACGTGATGATCGGGTGTGATAGATTCTTACGTTCACATACAACGGGTGTAAGTCAGATTTACACACGCGAAACACTTAGGTTGACTTGACGAGCCTAGCATGTACAGACATGGCCTCGGAACACAAGAGACTGAAAGGTCGAGCATGAGTCATATAGTAGATACGATCAACATGAAGATGTTCACCGATGATGACTAATCCGTCTCACGTGATGATCGGACACGGCCTAGTTGACTCGGATCATGTAATCACTTAGATGACTAGAGGGATGTCTATCTGAGTGGGAGTTCATAAGATGAACTTAATTATCCTGAACATAGTCAAAAGATCTTTGCAAATCATGTCGTGAGCTCGCGCTTTAGTTCCACTGTTTAGATATGTTCCTAGAGAAAATATAGTTGAAAGTTAATAGTAGCGATTATGCGGACAGTAGAAAGCTTATGTCCTTAATGCACCGCTCAGTGTGCTGAACCCCAAACGTCGTTTGTGGATGTTGCGAACATCAGACATACACGTTTTGATAACTACGTGATAGTTCAGTTAAACGGTTTAGAGTTGAGGCACCAAAGACGTTTTTGAAATGTCGCAGAACATATGAGATGTTTCGAGGGCTGAAATTGGGATTTCAGGCTCGTGCCCACGTCAAGAGGTATGAGACCTCCGACGATTTTCTTAGCCTGCAAACTAAGGGAGAAAAACTCAATCGTTGAGCTTGTGCTCAGATTGTCTGAGTGCAACAATCACTTGAATCGAGTGGGAGTTGATCTTCCAGATGAGATAGTGATGTTTCTCCAAAGTCATTACCACCAAGCTGCTAGAGCTTCGTGATGAACTATAACATATCAGGGATAGATATGATGATCCTTGAGGTATTCGCGATGTTTGACACCGCGAAAGTAGAAATCAAGAAGAAGCATCAATTGTTGATGGTTGGTGAAACCACTAGTTTCAAGAAAGGGGCAAGGGCAAGAAGGGATACTTCATGAAACGGCAAATCAGCTCCTGCTCTAGTGAAGAAACCCAAGGTTGAACCCAAACCCGAGACTAAGTGCTTCTGTAATAAGGGCAACAGTCACTGGAGCAGAATTACCCTAGATACTTGGTAGATGAGAAGGATGGCAAGGTCGATAGAAGTATATTGGATATACATTATGTTAATGTGTACTTTACTAGTACTCCTAGTAGCACCAGGGTATTAGATACCGGTTTGGTTGCTAAGTGTTAGTAACTCGAAATAAAAGCTACGGAATAAACGGAGACTAGCTAAAGGTGAGCTGACGATATGTGTTGGAAGTGTTTCCAAGGTTGATGTGATCAAGCATCACATGCTCCCTCTACCATCGAGATTGGTGTTAAACCTAAATAATTGATATTTGGTGTTTGCGTTGAGCATAGACATGATTGGATTATGTCTATCGCAATACGGTTATTCATTTAAGGAGAATAATGGTTACTCTGTTTATTTGAATAATACCTTAAATGGTCTTGCACTTAAAATGAATGGTTTATTGAATCTCAATCGTAGTGATACACATGTTCATGCCAAAAGATATAAGATAGTAATGATAGTACCACCTACTTGTGGCACTGCCATGTAAGTCATATTGGTATAATACGCATGAAGAAGCTCCATGTTGATGGATCTTTGGACTCACTCGTTTCTGAAAAGTTTGATACATGCAAACCATGTCTATTGGTGTATATGCATGAAGAAACTCCATGCAGATGGACCGTTTGGACTCACTTGATTTTGAATCACTTGAGACATGCAAATCATACCACATGAGCAAGATGACTGAAAGCCTCGTTTTCAGTAAAATGGAACAAGAAAGCAACTTGTTGGAAGTAATACATTTTGATGTGTGCAGTCCAATGAGTGCTGAGGCACGCAGTGGATATCGTTATGTTCTTACTTCACGGATGATTTGAGTAGATACTGAGTAAATTTACTTGATGAAACACAAGTCTGAATTATTGAATGGTTCAAGTAATTTCAGAGTGAAGTTGAAAATCATCATGACAAGAGGATAAAATGTCTATGATATGATCATAGAGATGAGTATCTGAGTTACGAGCTTCGGCACACAATTAAGACATTGTGGAAATTGTTTCACGATTAATACTACCTGGAACACCATAGTGTGATGGTGTGTCCGAACATCATAGTTGCACCCTATTGGATATGGTGCGTACCATGATGTCTCTTATCAAATTACCACTATCATTCATGGGTTAGGCATTAGAGACAACCGCATTCACTTTAATAGGGCACCACGTAATTCCGTTGAGACGACACCGTTTGAACTATGGTTGTCGTTTCTTAAAAGTTTGGGGATGCGACGCTTATGTGAAAAAGTTTCAGGTTGATAAGCTCGAACCCAAAGCAGATAAAATGCATCTTCATAGGACACCCAAAACAGTTGGGTATACCTCCTAATTCAGATCCGAAAGCAATAGGGATTGTTTCTTGAATCGGGTCCTTTCTCGAGGAAAAGTTTGTCTCGGAAAGTTGAGTGGGAGGATGGTGGAGACTTGATGAGGTTATTGAACCGTCACTTCAACTAGTGTGCAGCAGGGCACAGGAAGTTGTTCCTATGGCGCCTACACCAATTGAAGTAGAAGCTTATGATAGTGATCATGAAGTTTCGGATCAAGTCACTACCGTACCTCGTAGGGTGACAAGGATGTGTACTACTTCAGAGTGGTACAGTAATCCTGTCTTGAAGGTCATGTTGCTGGACAACAATGAACCTACGAGCTATGGAGAAGAAATGGTGGGCCCATATTCCGACAAATGGTTAGAAGCCATGAAATCCGAGATAGGATCCATGTATCAGAACAAAGCATGGACTTTGGTGGACTTGCCCGATGATCGGCAAGCCATTGAGATAAATGGATCTTAAAGAAGAAGACGGACGTGGACAGTAATGTCACCGTCTATGAAGCTCGACTTGTGGCAAAGTGTTTTTCACAAGTTCAAGGAGTTGACTACGATGAGATTTTCTCATTCGTAGCGATGCTTAAGTCCGTCGGAATCATGTTAGCATTAGCTGCATTTATGAAATCTGGCAGATGGATGTCAAAACGAGTTTCCTTACCAGTCTTCGTAAGAAAAGGTTGTATGTGATACAATCGGAAAGTTTTTGTCGATCCTAAGGATGCTAAAAGGTATGCTGGCTCCAGCGATCCTTCTAAGGACTGGAGTAAGCATCTCGGAGTTGGAATGTGAGCTTTGATGATCAAAGATTATGGGTTTATACAAAGTTTATGATAAACTTGTATTTCCAAAGAAGTGAGTGGGAGCACTATAGAATTTCTGATGAGTATATGTTATTGACATATTGTTGATCATAAATGATGTAGAATTTCTGGAAAGCATATAGGGTTATTTGAAAAGTGTTTTTCAATGGAAAACCTGGATTAAGCTACTTGAACATTGAGCATCAAGATCTATAATGATAGATCAAAAAACGCTTAATGGTACTTTCAAAATGAGCACATACCTTGACATGATCTTGAAGGTGTTCAAGATGGATCAGTCAAAGAAGGAGTTCTTGCCTGAGTTGTAAGGTATGAAGTTAAGACTTAAAGCTCGACCACGGCAGAAAAGAGAGAAAGGACAAAGATTGTCCCCTATGCTTTAGACGTAGGCTCTACGGTATGCTATGCTGTGTACCGCACCGGAAGTGTGCCTTGCCATGAGTCAGTCAAGGGGTACAAGAATGATCCAGGAATGGATCATTGGACAGCGGTCAAAAATTGTCCTTGGAGTAAATAAGGACATGTTTCTCGATTATGGAGGTGATAAAGAGTTCGGCGTTAAGGGTTACGTCGATGCAAGCTTTAACACCTATCCGAGTGACTCTGATTAGCAAACCGGATACGTATAGTGGAGCGACCATTTGGAATAGCTCCAAGTGGAGCGTGGAAGCAGCATTTACAGAATGACCTAGAGATTTGTGAAGTACAGACCCGTTGACTAAAACCTCTCTCACAAGCAAAACATGATCAAACCCCAGAACTCATTGAGTCTTAATCACATGATGAGGTGAACTAGTTTAATGACACTAGTAAACTCTTTGGATGTTGGTCACATGGCGATGTGACATGTGAATGTTAATCACATGACGATGTGAACTAGATTATTGACTCTAGTGCAAGTGGGAGACTGTTGGAAATATGCCCTAGAGGAAATAATAAATTAGTTATTATTAATATATTTCCTTGTTCATGATAATCGTTTATTATCCATGCTATAATTGTATTGATAGGAAACTCAGATACATGTGTGGATACATAGACAACACTATGTCCCTAGTAAGCCTCTAGTTGACTAGCTCGTTGATCAATAGATGGTTACGGTTTCCTGACCATGGACATTGGATGTCGTTGATAACGGGATCACATCATTAGGAGAATGATGTGATGGACAAGACCCAGTCCTAAGCCTAGCACAAAGATCGTAGTTCGTATGCTAAAGCTTTTCTAATGTCAAGTATCATTTCCTTAGACCATGAGATTGTGCAACTCCCGGATACCGTAGGAATGCTTTGGGTGTACCAAACGTCACAACGTAACTGGGTGGCTATAAAGGTGCACTACAGGTATCTCCGAAAGTATCTGTTGGGTTGGCACGAATCGAGACTGGGATTTGTCACTCCGTGTAAACGGAGAGGTATCTCTGGGCCCACTCGGTAGGACATCATCATAATGTGCATAATGTGACCAAGGGGTTGATCATGGGATGATGTGTTACGGAACGAGTAAAGAGACTTGCTGGTAACGAGATTGAACAAGGTATCGGTATACCGACGATCGAATCTCGGGCAAGTACAATACCGTTAGACAAAGGGAATTGAATACAGGATTGATTGAATCCTCGACATCGTGGTTCATCTGATGAGATCATCGTGGAACATGTGGGAGCCAACATGGGTATCCAGATCCCGCTGTTGGTTATTGGCCAGAGAGCTGTCTCAGTCATGTCTGCATGATTCCCGAACCCGTAGGGTCTACACACTTAAGGTTCGGTGACGCTAGAGTTGTTATGGGAATTAGTGTGCAGTTACCGAATGTTGTTCGGAGTCCCGGATGAGATCCCGGACGTCACGAGGAGTTCCGGAATGGTCCGGAGGTAAAGATTTATATATGGGAAGTCCTATTTTGGCCACCGGAAAATGTTCGGGATTTTTCGGTATTGTACCAGGAAGGTTCTAGAAGGTTCCGGAGTGGGGCCCACCTGCATGGGGGGACCCACATGAACGTGGGTAGTGGGGGCAAGGCCCCACACCCCTGGTCAAGGCGCACCAAGATCCCCCCTTAGAAGGAATAAGATCATATCCCGAAGGGATAACATCAAGATCCCTAAAAAAGGGGGATAACAATCGGTGGGGAAGGAAATGATGGGATTTCTTTCCTCCCACCTTTGCCAACGCCCCAATGGACTTGGAGGGCAAGAAACCAGCCCCCTCCACCCCTATATATAGTGGGGAGGCGCATGGGAGCTTCACCCTTGCCCCTGGCGCAGCCCTCTCCCTCCCCAACACCTTCTCCTCTCCCGCGGTGCTTGGCGAAGCCCTGCAGGATTGCCACGCTCCTCCACCACCACCATGCCGTTGTGCTGCTGCTGGATGGAGTCTTCCTCAACCTCTCCCTCTCTCCTTGCTGGATCAAGGCATGGGAGACGTCACCGGGCTGTACGTGTGTTGAACGCGGAGGTGCCGTCCGTTCGGCACTAGGATCTCCGGTGATTTGGATCACGACGAGTACGACTCCTTCAACCCCGTTCTCTTGAACGCTTCCTCTTAGCGATCTATAGGGGTATGTAGATGCACTCTCCTTCCCCTTGTTGCTAGTTTTTCCATAGATAGATCTTGGTGACACGTAGGAAAATTTTGAATTTCTGCTACGTTCCCCAACAGTTATTTATATGCTAAACAGAGGGCATTTGATATGATGTCCGAACTAAGAACATGGTGTTGAATATTGTGTATATGATGTATAAACTATTCAATGCAAGACACCATATGCATGATATGAGCAGTATAACTGTGCCAAGTTAGAGCATACACCTCGGTGGGGGAATAGGACTGGTCATCTGTCTCTGAATCCATCTCTGAGGAGCAATCGGGACCCAACAATAGATCCGTTTCGACAGGTAGCACTGTCTGCTCTGAAGGCCTTGTTTTCACTCCCACCCAAATGGCTGATTCACAGGAAGAGTAGTTTAATGTACAAACATTGTCGACAAATGGAAATGTAATGAAGAAAAGGATGGGCAATATATCATTCAGATATATGATGCCTGGTTAAACAGGATGGCATTGCACATTTCACATATATTATGGCTGGCTAAAAGACATGAGACTGCATAATTCCCATATATGATATAGAAACTGAACAGGTGGCATTACGGAACATGTCTAAACTAAGCAGATGACATATATGATGTCAAAAGTAGGCACTGCAAGGCAACATATGCATGATATGACTAACATCATCATGCCAAGGTAGATCAAACATCTTGGGGGGTAAATAGGAGTGGTCAGCGGCGTCTGAATCGACCTCAGAACATATATCTTCCTCTGGATTACAATCTGGAGAGGCGTGGGGAGGGTTTGCCATTGAACCCACCATGGAGCGATGTCTGCATGACATTGTATTGCCGCGCAAAACTCTTCTCTTTTTTCTCTACATGTTCAGCATGACTGTGTACAATATCTGACATGCATACGAAAAAAATATGGTGAGATTATGTAAGGAGAGCATGCAGAAATTTAGAGTGATGGTAACAACCAGTGGATGGATCCAAAAATAATAATAGCAGGCTGATGATTGCTTTAATTTAATAAAAAGACAGATGATGATTGCTTTACTATTTGTTTCCCACCCAAGATGAACAACATAGGCATACCCTAGGTGAAACAGATATTAGATAGACATACTATTCATTGCTGCCTCGATATGTGCCCCACAACTAATTTAGAAGTCAAGTTTGAACATTAATTTGGACCTCACTTGGAGTCCAAGAGGTGAACATGACGATAAAGTAGCAGGTAATTTTAAGCAATGCATAACATAAGCAGAAACAAAAGAGTGCGACCTCTCTTGTGGACCCGTGTACTCCTCAGGTTCATCTGCTGAGTCGATGATGGTGATGCTGTTGCAGTGGGTGCCGGTAGCAGGGAAGGAGATCAGAGGCGGCGAAAGACGGTCAAGAGTCGTGATGTCTGGTTTGGTGGATGCTTCTGTCGATGGAGCAGCTCAGGTAAGGTGGATGATACGTCTCCATCGTATCTATAATTTTTTATTGTTCCATGCCAATATTCTTCAACTTTCATATACTTTTGGCAACTTTTTATACTATTTTTTGGGACTAACATATTGATCCAGTGCCCAGTGCCAGTTCCTGTCTGTTGGATGTTTTATGTTTCACAGAAACCCAATATCAAACGGAGTCCACACGGGATAAAAACGGGCGGAGAATTATTTTGGAATATTTGTGATTTTTGGGAAGTAAAATCAACGCGAGACGGTGCCCGAGGTGGCCAGGAGATAGGGGCCCACGCCCACTCCAGGTGGGTGCGCCCCCACCCTCCTGGCTGCAAGAAAGCTAATTTTTGAAAAGCGATCTGGGCGAAGGTCTCAGTCCAATCGGAGTTACGGATCTCATGATATAAAAGAAACGGTGCCAGGGCAGAATTCAAAAACGCAGAAACAGAGAGATAGATCCAATCTCGGAGGGGCTCTCGCCCCTCCCAAGCCATGGGAGCCAAGGACCAGAGGGGAAACCCTTCTCCCATCTAGGGAGAAGGTCAAGGAAGAAGAAGAAGAAGAAGGGGGGCTCTCTCCCCCTTGCTTCCGGTGGCGCCGGAACGCCGCCGGGGGCCATCATCATCACCGCGATCTTCGCCAACACCTCCGCCATCTTCACCAACCACTCCATCACCTTCCCCCCTCTATCTACAGTGGTCCACTCTCCCGCAACCCGCTGTACCCTCTACTTGAACATGGTGCTTTATGCTTCATATTATTATCCAATGATGTGTTGCCATCCTATGATGTCTGAGTAGATTTTCGTTGTCCTATTGGTGGTTGATGAATTGCTATGATTGATTTAATTTGCTTGTGGTTATGTTGCTATCCTTTGGTGCCCGTCATATGAGCGCGCATGTGGATCACACCATAGGGTTAGTTGTATGTTGATAGGACTATGTATTGGAGGGCTGATACGTCCATTTTGCATCATGCTTTTATATCAATATTTTTTGCATTATGGGCTGTTATTTCACGTTATGTCACAATACTTATGGCTATTGTCTCTTATTTTACAAGGTTTACATGAAGAGGGAGAATGCCGGCAGCTAGAATTCTGGGCTGGAAAAGGAGCAAATATTGAAGGACTATTCTGTGCAACTCCAAAAGTCCTGAAACTCCACGGAATACCTTAAAATAAATAAAGAAAAATCATCGCCAAAGATGAAGGCCAGGGGCCCCACACCCTGCTCACGAGGGTGGGGGCGCCCCCCAGGGCGCGCCCCCCTACCTCGTGGGCCCCCTGGTGGCTCTCCGACGTCCATCTTCTCCTATATGAAGTCTTTCGATGAGAAAAAATAGAAGAGAACCTTTCGGGACGAGACTCCGCCGCCACGAGGCGGAACCTTGGCGGAACCAATCTAGGGCTCCGGCAGAGCTGTTCTGCCGGGGACACTTCCCTCCGAGAGGGGGAAATCATCACCATCATCATCACCAACGCTCCTCTCATCGGGAGAGGGCCATCTCCATCAACATCTTCATCAGCACCATCTCATCTCCAAACCCTAGTTCATCTCTTGTATCCAATTCTTGTCTCCAAGTCCGGGATTGGTGCTAGTAGGTTGCTAGTAGTGTTGATTACTCCTTGTAGTTGATGCTAGTTGGTTTATTTGGTGGAAGATCATATGTTCAGATCCTTTATGCACATTATTACCCCTCTGATTATGAACATGAATATGCTTTGTGAGTAGTTACGTTTGTTCCTGAGGACAAGGGAGAAGTCTTGCTATTAGTAGTCATGTGAATTTGGTATTCGTTCGATATTTTGATAAGATGTATGTTGTCTAACCTCTAGTGGTGTTATGTGAACGTCGACTACATAACACTTCACCATTATTTGGGCCTCAGGGAAGGCATTGGGAAGTAGTAAGTAGATGATGGGTTGCTAGAGTGACAGAAGCTTAAACCCTAGTTTATGCGTTGCTTCGTAAGGGGCTGATTTGGATCCATATGTTTCATGCTATGGTTAGGTTTACCTTAATACTTTTGTTGTAGTTGCGGATGCTTGCAATAGAGGTTAATCATAAGTGGGATGCTTGTTCAAGTAAGAACAGAACCCAAGCACCGGTCCACCCACATATCAAATTATCAAAGTACCGAACGCGAATCATATGAGCGTGATGAAAACTAGCTTGACAATATTCCCATGTGTCCTCGGGAGCGCTTTTCCTATTATAAGAGTTTGTCCAGGCTTGTCCTTTGCTACAAAAAGGATTGGGACACCTTGCTGCACTTTATTTACTTTTGTTACTTGTTGCTCGTTACCATTTATCCTATCACAAAACTATCTGTTACCATTTATTTCAGTACTTGCAGAGAATACCTTGCTGAAAACCGCTTATCATTTCCTTCTGCTCCTCGTTGGGTTCGACACTAGGACTACGATAGATCCCCTATACTTGTGGGTCATCAAGACTCTTTTCTGGCACCGTTGCCACGGAGTGAAGCGCCTTTGGTAGGTGGAATTTGGTAAGGAAAAATTATTTAGTGTGATGAAATTTTCTGTCACTTGTTACTATGGAAAGTAATTGTCTGAGGGGCTTGTTCGGGGTATCTTCACCCCGTCCAGTTGAGCCAAGAGTTGCTCCTCAACCTATTGAACCTACTGAACCTATTGAAAATGAAACTCCTTTTGAAATTCCTTCGGGTATGATGGAAAAACTGCTAGCTAATACTTTTGCAGGAGATGGAACAAAGCATCCTGACGAACATCTACGCTATGTGGATGATATTTGTGGACTATTCAAGCTTGCAGGTATACCCGATGATGTTGTTAAGAAGAAGGCTTTCCCTTTATCTTTGGAGGGAGACGCATTGACATGGTATAGGATATGTGATGATACGAGATCATGGAACTATAAAAGAGTGAAATTGGAATTTCATCAAAAGTATTACCCTATGCATCTTGTTCATCGTGACCGCAATTATATATATAATTTTTGGCCTCGCGAAGGAGAAAGCATCGCTCAAGCTTGGGGGAGGCTTAAATCAATGTTATATTCATGCCCCAATCATGAGATTGATAATCCCCAAGTGCAAGGAATCATCGTAGCACTTTCCAAAGATGGAAGTGATAAGTATGGAGTGTCGAACCCACAACGAGCTAAAGGTAAGATCAATATTCTCTCAAGACCTATCTGCCACTGATACGACTCTACGCGCACCGAACGTTTGCTTTCAACTAGCAACGAGAAATAAAACTACATTGTGGGTATGGAGAGGATAACTTTGCATGATATCGGAGAGATAAAATATAAGAGTAGGTGCTGTTATCATAAAGTTAGAATATAATACTAAATAATATAAGTAGCGAGTGTGGGATAATGGTGGATCGGTGTGCGGAATTGTCCTAAGCAATTGTTAACAAGATCGATAGTCGTCATTGCAATTTCATATGAGGGAGAGGCATAAGCTAACATACTTCCTCTACTTGGATCATATGCACGTATGATTGGAACTCTAGCAAGCATCCGCAACTACTAACGATCATTAAGGTAAAACCCAACCATAGCATTAAAGCATCAAGTCCTATTTATTCCCATACGCAACAATCCCTCTTACTCGGGTTTGTGCTTCTGTTCACTCACCAACCCACTATAAGCGAATCATGAACGTATTGCAACACCCTGCAGCGGGAACCCCTCACGCTTGCGCGACACGGAGGGCACCATAGGACAGCACCAAGATAAAACATACAACTCGTACCAATCTAGATCATAAATCAACTCAAGGACAAAAGATATCTACTCAAAACATCATAGGATGGCAACACATCATTGGATCATAATATGTGGCATAAAGCACCATGTTTAAGTAGGGGATTACAGCAGGGTGCGGGAGAGTGGACCGCGTAAAAGAGATGAGGATGGTGATGTTGATGAAGACGATCACCGCGGCGATGATTCCCCTCCCGATGGCACTCCGATGCCACCAAGAGAGAGGAGGAGAGGTTCTCCCCCTTGTGCTTCTTCCTCCATGGCCTCCACCTTCTGGTCCTTGGCCTTCATGGTGATGAAGACCCCTCCGGGATACTCCTCCATGGCCACCGATGATGATGGCCCCCTCCGGCAGGGTGCCGGAGAGGGCCCCGATTGTTTTTTCGTGGCTACAGAGGCTAGCGGCGGCGGAACTTCTGATCCCATCTCCGTTCTGGAAGTTTTAGGGTACGAGGGTATATATGGGTGCAGGGGGTACGTCGGTGGACCTCCGGGGTGCTCACGAGG
>NC_041393.1:473991588-474007509 GCF_002162155.2 Triticum dicoccoides | reverse complement strand
CGCCCCCACCCTCGTGGGCAGCCCGGGACTCCCCCGACATGCACTCCAAGTCTATCAGGTTGCTTTCCTTCCAAAAAAATAACTTCTCCAGTTGATTTCGTTCCATTTTGACTCCGTCTGATATTCCTTTTCCTCGAAACACTGAAATAGGCTAAAAACAGCAATTCTGGGCTGGGCCTCCGGTTAATAGGTTAGTCCCAAAAATAATATAAAAGTGGAAAATAAAGCCCAGTATTGCCCGAAACAGTAGATAATATAGCATGGAGCAATCAAAAATTATAGATGCGTTGGAGACATATCAGAGATATCAAGAGAAGTGATTATGCAAAAAAATTATGCTCGGCTTTCTGACAACAATCGCACCATGCTCGATAATTCTTGTGCTGGCTCTTTTATGATGAAGCCTATTGAATTTAGATGGAATTTATTGGATAGGATTAAACACAACTCTGAAGATTGGGACCTCGACGAAGGTAAGGAGTCAGGTATGACACCTAAGTTTGATTGTGTTAAATCTTTTATGGATACCGATATTTTCCGTAAGTTTAGCACTAAATATGGACTTGACTCTGAGATAGTAGCTTCTTCCTGTGAATCTTTTGCTACTTATGTTGATCTCCCCAAGGAGAAGTGGTTTAAATATCATCCTCCCATAGAAGTAAAAGTAGCTACACCTATTAAAGTTGAAGAAAAAACTATAATGATCCTATTGTTCCCACTTCTTATGTTGAGAAACCACCTTTCCCTGTTAGAATGAAGGATCATGCTAAAGCTTCAACTGTTGTTCGTAAAAGCAATACTAGGGCTTATACACCTCCTGAGCAAGTCAAAGTAGAACCCAATATTGCTATTGTTAAAGATCTCTTGTCTGATAATATTGATGGGCATGTTATTCAATTCTCTGGTGAAACTGCTAGAATTACTAAACCCTGTGATAGAGAAAAACATAGACATGTGGTAGGCGTGTCCGTTATTTCTGTTAAAATAGGAGATCATTGTTATCATGGCTTATGTGATATGGGTGCTAGTGCTAGTGTTATACCCATTGGCTTATACAAAGAAATTATGCATGAGATTGCACCTGCTGAGTTAGAGGAAATTGATGTTACAATTAAACTTGCCAATAGAGATACTATATCTCCAATGGGAATTGTTAGAGATGGTGAAGTCTTGTGTGGGAAAACCAAATATCCCGCTGATTTTCTTGTTCTTGGTTCTCCACAAGATAGCTTTTGTCCCATCATATTTGGTAGACCCTTCTTGAATACTGTTAACGCTAAGATAGACTGCGAAAAGAATGTTGTTACTATTGGCTTGGACGATATGGTTCATGAGTTTAATTTCTCTAAATTTAGTAAACAACATCGTGAGGAAGAATTGCCTAGTAAGGATGAAATTATTGGTCTTGCTTCTATTGCCGTACCTCCTAGTGATCCTTTAGAACACTATTTGTTAGACCATGAAAATGATATGTTCATGAATGAAAGAAGGGAAATAGATGAAGTATTCTTTAAACAGGAACCTATTCTGCAACACAATTTGCCTGTTGAAATCCTAGGGGATCCTCCTCCACCCAAGGGTGATCCCGTGTTTGAGCTTAAACCGTTGCCTGATAATCTTAAATATGCTTATCTTGATGAAAAGAAAATATATCCTGTTATTATTAGCGCTAACCTTTCAGAGCATGAAGAGGAAAGATTATTGAAAACTCTGAAGAAGCACCGTGCTGCTATTGGATATACTCTGGATGATCTTAAGGGCATCGGTCCCACTCTATGCCAACATAAAGTAAATTTGGAAGCTGATGCCAAACCAGTTTGTGGTCCTCAACAACCTTTGAATCCTAAAATGAAAGAAGTGGTAAGAAAAGAAATACTCAAGCTTCTGGAGGCAGGTATAATTTATCCCGTTGCTGATAGTCAGTGGGTAAGTCCTGTCCACTGTGTCCCTAAGAAGGGAGGTATTACTGTTGTCCCTAATGATAAAGATGAATTGATTCCGCAAAGAATTATCACAGGTTATAGGATGGTAATTGATTTCCGCAAATTAAATAAGGCTACTAAGAAAGATCATTACCCCTTACCTTTTATTGATCAAATGCTAGAAAGATTATGCAAACATACACATTATTGCTTTCTAGATGGTTATTCTGGTTTTTCTCAAATACCTGTGTCGGCTAAAGATCAATCAAAGACTACTTTTACATGCCCTTTTGGTACTTTTGCTTATAGACGTATGCCTTTTGGTTTATGTAATGCACCTGCTACCTTTCAAAGGTGCATGATGGCTATATTCTCTGACTTTTGCGAGAAAATTTGTGAGGTTTTTCATGGCTGACTTTTCCGTCTATGGTTCCTCTTTTGATGATTGCTTGAGCAATCTTGCTCGAGTTTTGCAGAGATGTGAAGAAACTAATCTTGTCTTGAATTGGGAAAAGTGCCACTTTATGGTTAATGAAGGTATTGTCTTGGGGCACAAAGTTTCTGAAAGAGGTATTGAAGTTGATAAAGCCAAGGTTGATGCTGTCGAAAAGATGCCATGTCCCAAGGACATCAAAGGTATAAGAAGTTTCCTTGGTCATGCCAGATTTTATAGGAGGTTCATTAAGGACTTCTCAAAAATCTCTCGGCCTCTGACTAATTTATTACAAAAAGATGTACCATTTGTCTTTGATGATGATTGTGTAGAAGCATTTGAAATACTTAAGAAAGCATTAGTCTCTGCACCTGTTGTTCAACCACCTGATTGGAATTTACCCTTTGAAATTATGTGTGATGCTAGTGATTATGCTGTAGGTGTTGTTCTAGGGCAAAGAGTTGATAAGAAATTGAATTTTATCCATTATGCTAGTAAGACTCTAGACAATGCTCAAAGAAATTATGCTACTACCGAAAAGGAACTTTTAGCAGTTGTATTTGCTTGTGATAAATTCAGACCCTATATTGTTGATTCTAAAGTTACTATTCACACTGATCATGCTACTATTAAATATCTTATGGAAAAGAAAGATGCAAAACCTAGACTTATTAGATGGGTTCTCCTACTGCAAGAATTTGATTTGCATATCGTTGATAGAAAAGGAGCTGAGAACCCCATTGCAGACAACTTATCTAGGTTAGAGAATGTTCTTGATGACCCACTACCTATTGATGATAGCTTTCCTGATGAGCAATTGAATGTCATAAGTACTTCTCGTAGCACTCCGTGGTATGCAGACTATGCTAATTATATTGTTGCTAAATTTATACCACCTAGCTTCACATACCAACAAAAGAAAAAGTTTTTCTATGACTTGCGACATTACTTCTGGGATGACCCACATCTTTATAAAGAAGGAGTAGATGGTGTTATTAGACGTTGTGTACCTGAGCATGAACAGGAACAGATCCTACGCAAGTGTCACTCCGAGGCTTATGGAGGACACCACGCTGGAGATAGAACTGCACATAAGGTATTGCAATCCGGTTTTTATTGGCCTACTCTCTTCAAGGATGCCCGTAAGTTTGTTTTGTCTTGCGATGAATGTCAAAGAATTGGTAATATTAGTAGACGTTAAGAAATGCCTATGAATTATTCACTTGTTATCGAACCATTTGATGTTTGGGGCTTTTCCTGCCTCTAATGGATACACTCATATTTTAGTTGCTGTTGATTATGTTACTAAGTGGGTAGAAGCTATTCCAACTAGTAGTGCTGATTATAACACTTCTATTAAAATGCTTAAGGAAGTTATTTTTCCGAGGTTTGGAGTCCCTAGATACTTAATGACTGATGGTGGTTCACACTTTATTCATGATGCTTTCCGTAAGATGCTTGCTAAATACGACGTTAATCATAGAATTGCATCTCCATATCACCTGCAGTCTAGTGGTCAGGTAGAATTGAGCAATAGAGAGCTCAAATTAATTTTGCAAAAGACTGTCAATAGGTCTAGAAAGAATTGGTCCAAGAAACTTGATGATGCATTATGGGCCTATAGAACTGCATACAAAAATCATATGGGTATGTCTCCGTATAAATGGTTTATGGAAAAGCATGTCACTTACCTCTCGAACTAGAACATAAGGCATATTGGGCTATTAAAGAGCTCAACTATGATTTAAAACTTGCCGGTGAGAAGAGGTTATTTGATATTAGCTCACTTGATGAATGGAGAACCCAAGCTTATGAAAATGCCAAGTTGTTTAAAGAAAAGGTTAAAAGATGGCATGACAAAAGGATACAAAAACGTGAGTTTAATGTAGGTGATTATGTATTGCATACAACTCTCGTTTAAGATTTTTTTGCAGGAAAACTTCTCTCAAAATGGGAAGGTCCTTACGTTATCGAGGAGGTCTATCGTTCCGGTGCCATAAAAATCAACAACTTCGCAGGCACAAATCCGAAGGTGGTAAACGGTCAAAGGATCAAACACTACATCTCAGGTAATCCTATAAATGTTGAAACTAATATTATTGAAACCGTAACCCCGGAGGAGTACATAAGGGACACTTTCCAGAACGTTCCAGACTCCGAAAAGGAATAGGTATGTGGTACGGTAAGTAAACCGACTCCAAAACAATTTTTAAGGCAATATTTCCCCGTTTTGGAATATTTAGAAAAATAGAAAAATAAGTAGCAGTCCGGGGAGGACACGAGGCCTCCACGAGGGTGGAGGGCGTGCCCTACCCCCCTGGACGTGCCCCCTACCTCGTGAGCACCTCGTGTGCCCTCCAGACTCTGTTTCCTTGCACAATACGTATTTTGGTCGGTAAAAATTCATTATATATACTCCCGAAGGTTTTGACTCTCGTATCACACAAATCTCCCCTATTCTTGTTTCAAGCTGTTGCTGCTGCAGATTAGAGCAAGATGTCTTCCCAAGATTCGGAGGGAGAGAGCTACATGGCTGATTATATTGCAAACCCAAAAGTATATGGGGACGTGGAGCATTATGGCTGGACCACGGAGGAAGAATAAGACTATGATCCGAAGAGGAAGGAGGAAACGAGTTTCGATGAAGAGGACTATCCCCTACCTCAACCTGGTGATATGCATGTGGAGTTCAAGAAGTCAAGCCTCCATAAGGTCCAATCTATCCCGCCTCGTTTCTTGCAGGATAGCAAGGCAGCACTATGCAAAAAGATAATGAAACTTGAGCTCGAGAATGAGGATCTGAGGGATGAAAATTTTAGCCTCAGATGCAAGCTAGAGAAGAAAAATGCAACAACTCCATCATCAACAACACCTCCACCGCCAACAACAAAGAAGGAGACATAATCACATGGGTATGGGCACTCCCCTTGGCAACTGCCAAGCTTGGGGGAGGTGCCCTGGTATCGTATCACCATCATAACTCCTATCTTTACCGTTTTTCTTAGTTCGATCCTATTAGTAGTATCTTGATTTAGTAGAATAAAGTCATGGCATGATCTAGTTTTGAGTTTTGCTTTATGATCCTTCTTTGTAATCGAGTCCGTAAGCTATATAATAAAGATTAGTGTTGAGTCAAGGGCTTGAGTATTTTGCCATGATCTTGGGTGATTAGAAGAAAAAGAATAAAAAGAATCAAAGAGTTCATATTGATCTTATTGAAAGTAATGACTCCACATAGAAAAAGTATGATGATTAAAAGTTGTTGGGAGTTGATAAATATAGCTTTGGTCATCTTTGCAAATAATAGGAAGTAATAAGGAAAGAGAGGTTTCACATATAGATATATTATCATTGACATCTTTTATGATTGGGAGCACTCATTAAAATATGACATGCTAAAGAGTTGATGTTGGACAAGGAAGACAACATAATGAGTTATGTTTTCTTACATCTGAAATAAAGTATGTTGTCATGGATCCTCTACCATGTTGAGCTTGCCTTTCCCCCTCATGCTAGCCAAATTCTCAGCACTAAGTAGAAATACTACTTGTGCTTCCAAATACCCTTAAACCAGTTTTTCCATGAGAGTCCACCATATCTACCTATGGATTGAGTAAGATCCTTCAAGTAAGTTGTCATCGGTGCAAGCAATAAAAATTGCTCTTTAAATATGCATGACTTATTAGTGCGGAGAAAATAAGCTTTGTACGAACTT
The DNA here is from genome assembly GCF_002162155.2 of Triticum dicoccoides. Classification (NCBI taxonomy): domain Eukaryota; kingdom Viridiplantae; phylum Streptophyta; class Magnoliopsida; order Poales; family Poaceae; genus Triticum; species Triticum dicoccoides. The sequence continues at coordinate 474,001,439 of NC_041393.1, read as the reverse complement.
GTTGTGGACGCAATAAAAGCGACGGACTGCATAATAAAGGTTCACATACAAGGGGCAATATAAAGTGATGTTCTTTTGCATTAAGATTTTGTGCATCAACCCTAAATGCGCATGACAACCTCTGCTTCCCTCTGCGAAGGGCCTATCTTTTATTATTATCCTTTACCTTATGCAAGAGTCACGGTGATCTTCACCCTTCCTTTTTCATTTTATCCTTTGGCAAGCTCAGCATGTTGGAAAGAACATGATATATATATCTAATTGGATGTGGGGGAGCATGAATTATTATTGTTGACATTACCCTTGAGGTAAAAGGTTGTGGGGCAAAACTATAAGCCCCTATCTTTCTCTGTGTCTGATTAAAACTCCGTAACCATAAGTATTGCGTGAGTGTTAGCAATTATGAAGGACTAAGTGATAGTTGAGTATGTGGACTTGCTTTTAAGCTCTGACATAGACTCTTTCCGATATTATGATAAATAGCAATTGCTTCAATGACTGAGATTATAATTGTTGGTGCCCAATAAGGTTTCTAATTCATATTTTGGCTTTGTGAAAAGATCATCACTTGAACTTGAGTAACCTTATGACAAAATTTATATATGTTGCTGTTATGAAATAATCATGATGCCTTCATGTCCGTATTTTATTTTTATCGACGCCTCTACCTCTAAACATGAGGACATATTTATTGTTATCGGCTTTTCGCTTGAGGACAAGCGAGGTCTAAGCTTGGGGGAGTTGATACGTCCATTTTGCATCATGCTTTTATATCAATATTTATTACATTATGGGCTGTTATTTCACGTTATGTCACAATACTTATGGCTATTCTCTCTTATTTTACAAGGTTTACATGAAGAGGGAGAATGCCGGCAGCTGGAATTCTGGCTGGAAAAGGAGCAAATATTGAAGGACTATTCTGCACAACTCCAAAAGTCCTGAAACTCCACGAAATACCTTAAAATAAATAAAGAAAAATCGTCACCAAAGATGAAGGCCAGGGGGCCCACACCCTACTCACGAGGGTGGGGGCGACCTTTCGGGACGAGACTCCGCCGCCACGAGGCGGTACCTTGGCGGAACCAATCTAGGGCTCCGGCAGAGCTGTTCTGCCGGGGACACTTCCCTCCGGGAGGGGGAAATCATCACCATCGTCATCACCAACGCTCCTCTCATTGGGAGAGGGCCATCTCCATCAACATCTTCATCAGCACCATCTCATCTCCAAACCCTAGTTCATCTCTTGTATCCAATTCTTGTCTCCAAGTCCGGGATTGGTGCTAGTAGGTTGCTAGTAGTGTTGATTACTCCTTGTAGTTGATGCTAGTTGGTTTATTTGGTGGAAGATCATATGTTCAGATCCTTTATGCACATTATTACCCCTCTGATTATGAACATGAATATGCTTTGTGAGTAGTTATGTTTGTTCTTGAGGACAAGGAGAAGTCTTGCTATTAGTAGTCATGTGAATTTGGTATTCGTTCGATATTTTGATAAGCTGTATGTTGTCTAACCTCTAGTGGTGTTTCGTGAACGTCAACTACATAACACTTCACCATTATTTGGGCCTAGAGGAAGGCATTGGGAAGTAGTAAGTAGATGATGGGTTGCTAGAGTGACAGAAGCTTAAACCCTAGTTTATGCGTTGCTTCGTAAGGGGCTGATTTGGATCCATATGTTTCATGCTATGGTTAGGTTTACCTTAATACTTTTGTTGTAGTTGCGGATGCTTGCAATAGAGGTTAATCATAAGTGGGATGCTTGTTCAAGTAAGAACAGAACCCAAGCACCGGTCCACCCACATATCAAATTATCAAAGTACCGAACGCGAATCATATGAGCGTGATGAAAACTAGCTTGACAATATTCCCATGTGTCCTCGGGAGCGCTTTTCCTATTATAAGAGTTTGTCCAGGCTTGTCCTTTGCTACAAAAAGGATTGGGACACCTTGCTGCACTTTATTTACTTTTGTTACTTGTTGCTCGTTACCATTTATCCTATCACAAAACTATCTGTTACCATTTATTTCAGTACTTGCAGAGAATACCTTGCTGAAAACCACTTATCATTTCCTTCTGCTCCTCGTTGGGTTCGACACTCTTACTTATCGAAAGGACTACAATAGATCCGCTGTACTTGTGGGTCATCAAGGGCTAGAGTGACAGAAGCTTCAACCTAGCATAGAAATTAATGCATACGGGATTGAAGGGGGACCAATATATCTTAATGCTATGGTTGGGTTTTACCTTAATGGACGTTAGTAGTTGCGGATGCTTGCTAATAGTTCCAATCATAAGTGCATAGAATTCCAAGTCAGGGATGACATGCTAGTAGTGGCCTCTCCTACATAAAGCTTGCTATCGGTCTAGTAAAGTAGTCAATTGCTTAGGGACAATTTCACAACTCCTACCACCACTTTTCCACACTCGCTATATTTACTTTATTGCTTATTTATCTAAACAGCCCCTACTTTCTATTTACGCGTTCTTTATTATCTTGCAAGCTATCCAACAACACCTATAGAGTACTTCTAGTTTCATACTTGTTCTAGGTAAGGCGAACACTAAGCGTGCGTAGAGTCGTATCTGTGGCAGATAGGGCTTGAGAGAGTATTTGTTCTACCTTTAGCTCCTTGTTGGGTTCGACACTCTTACTTATGGAAAGAGGCTACAACTATCCCATATACTTGCGGGTCATCAAGACCTTTTTCTGGCGCCGTTGCCGGAGAGTCATAGCATGGGGTGAATATTCTCGTGTGTGCTTGTTTGCTTTATCACGAAGTAATTTTATTTGTTGTTCTAAGTTGTTCTCTATCTTTAGTTATGGATATGGAACACGAAATACCAAAAAAATTAGGTGTAGATGCTACTCATGGAGATGGGGAACCTCCTAAAACCCTCGATGCTCGTTATGTGAAAGAAATTATGTACTAATTTGATAATCCTGAGAAAACCCCATTCAACTTTGTTATGGGATACACGTTGGATCAACGTGAATACTTTAGGGATTATCGCTTGACACAAAAAGGGAAACTATTATGGGATCAAATTTCTATGTTAAAGTGGTATGCTCATCAACTATGCTTGATACATGATTATACTTGCTGCTCTAGGATGAAGGCTCCACACCTTCCCTTTTCATGAAAATTTAATGATAATGAAACCTTAGCTTCTTATGCTAATGGTATATATGATTACTATGATGTGGAACAAATAGAAGAATTTGTTGCTTTTATGGGTGCTTATGAGATTGAATCTATGTTTAAAGCGTTTGACGATTTTGATGATTCAGTTTATAGACCAGAAAATTTTGAAATACTTAGATATTGCTATGAAAATTATGAATACAATTACAATATTAATGCATTTATTGAGAAAGTCTCTGTTGTCCAAGAAGAGACTAATCTTTTTCAGGAAGCTATGGAAGAAGAAATTGATGAAACTATGAGCTCATTGGATGAAAAAGATGATGAGGAGAGTGAAGAACAAAAGGAGGAAGAGCGGATTGATCACCCGTGCCCACCTTCTAATGAGAGTAACTCTTCAACTCATACATTGTTTAATTCCCCTTCGTGCTTACCGAAGGATGATTGCTATGATGATTGCTATGATGATTGCTATGATCCCGTTGATTCTCTTGAAATATCCCTTTTTGATGATGCTTGCCATGCTTGTGGCCAAGATGCCAATATGAATTATGCTTATGGAGATGAACTTGCTATAGTTCCTTATGTTAAACATGAAATTGTTGTTATTGCACCCACGCATGATAGTCCTATTATCTTTTTGAATTCTCCCAACTACACTATATCGGAGAAGTTTGTGCTCATTAAGGATTATATTGATGGGTTGCCTTTTACCATTGCACATGATAATTTTGATGAATGTTATATGCATGTGCTTGCTGCTCCTACTTGCAATTATTATGAGAGAGGAACTATATCTCCACCTCTCTATGTTTCCAATATGATAGAATTGCAAGAAACTGCTTATACTATGCATTGGCCTTTACTTGGTGTGCATGAATTGTTCTTTTATGACATGCCGATGCATAGGAAGAGAGTTAGACTTCGTTGTTGCTTGATATATGTTACTTTGTGCTCACTACTAAATCACAAATCATTGTTAATTAAAATTTGCTTTGATATACCTTGGGATCTGGGTGGATTCATTACTTGATCACTATATGCCTAGCTTAATGGCTTTAAAGAAAGCGCTGCCAGGGAGACAACTTGGAAGTTTTAGAGAGTCATTTATTTCTGTTGAGTGCTTTTATATAGTTTAAAAACAAAATAAAAATAAAGAGGGGAACCTAAAATCTTTTCAAAAAGGAAAGTGAAAGTGAGAAAGACAAGCATTGTTGAAGTGGGAGCTAGCCTTGAACTTTGTTCATGCTCACGGAAACTTTGTGAATCTTGATTACAGAAAATTTTCATCAAAAATAATTATCCCCTTGTACAATTCCATTGTATTATAAAAATAATGTGCTAAGGTTTGCCTTTAGGATGTTTACAATGCTTGTTGGTTTGTACGGTGCAGGACAGAAACTTTGGCTGTAGTGCGCGATTCTACATTTCAACTAGAATGTCAATTGGTTCTGATTCTTTTTGCACTGTCTTGATATACAACTTTTTTATTTTTTCTAATTTTGGTAGAATTTTTGGGGTACCAGAAGTATGGTGGTTGTTCAGATTGCTACAGACTGTTCTGTTTTTGACAATTCTGTTTTTGATGCATAGTTTACTTGTTTTGATGAATCTATCAATTTATATTAGTGGATTAAGCCATGGGAAAGTTATATTACAGTAGACACAATGCAAAAAAAAAATATGAATTGGTTTGCAACAGTACTTAGAGTGGTGATTTGCTTTATTATACTAACGGATCTTACCGAGTTTTCTGTTGAAGTTTTGTGTGGATGAAGTGTCTAATCGAGGATGTCTCGATATGAGGAAAAGGAAGAGAGGCAAGAGCTCAAGCTTGGGGATGCCCGAGGCACCCCAAGTAAATATTCAAGGAGACTCAAGCGTCTAAGCTTGGGGATGCCCCGGAAGGCATCCCCTCTTTCTTCAACAAGTATCGGTATGTTTTCGAATTTGTTTCGTTCATGTGATATCTGCAAGTCTTGGAGCGTATTTTGCATTTAGTTTTCATTTTTTATGCATCATGCTGGTATGAGATAGTCTTGGTTGATTTATAGAATGCTCATTGCACCTCACTTAAATCTTTTGAGTATGGCTTTATAGAATGCTTCATGTGCTTCACTTATATCATTTGAAGTTTGGATTGCCTGTTTCTCTTCACTTAGAAAACTGCATTTGTAGAATGCTCTTTTGCTTCACTTATATTTGTGAGAGCATGGGCATATCTTTTGTAGAAAGAATTGAACTCTCTTGCTTCACTTATATCTATTTAGAGAGATGACAGGAATTGGTCATTCACATGGTTAGTCATAAAATCCTACATAAACTTGTGGATCACTGAATATGATATGTTTGATTCCTTGCAATAGTTTTGCGATATAGAGGTGATAATATGTGGGAGGTACTAGTAGATGGTTGTGTTTAGTAAGGATGTTGGTGTTAAGGTTTGTGATTCCCGAAGCATGCACGTATGGTTACTAACTATGTAACCAAATTGGCGCGCATTGTATTTTGATTGTTTATCTTTGCGTGAAGGTCGGGGGCGCGCGATGGTTAACTCCTACCAACCTCCCCCCTAGGAGCATGCACGTAGTACTTTGTTTCAAGGGCTTCTAAATTTTTGCAATAAGTATGTGAGTTCTTTATGACTAATGTTGAGTCCATGGATCATACGCACTTTTACCTTTCCATCATTGCTAGCCTCTTCGGTACCGTGCATTGCCCTTTCTCACCTCGAGAGTTGGTGAAAACTTCTCCGGTGCATCCAAACCCTGTGATATGATACGCTCTATCACACATAAGCCTCCTTATATCTTCCTCAAAACAGCCACCATACCTACCTATCATGGCATTTCCATAGCCATTCCGAGATATATTGCCATGCAACTTCCATCATCATCATATACATGACTTGAGCATTCATTGTCATATTGCTTTGCATGATCATAAGATAGCTAGCATGATGTTTTCATGGCTTGTCCATTTTTTGATGTCATTGCTACGCTAGATAATTGCACATCCCGGTACACCGCCGGGAGCATTCATATAGAGTCATATCTTTGTTCCAGTATCGAGTTGTAAGTAAATATAAGTGTGATGATCATCATTATAGAGCATTGCCCCATGAAAAAAAGAAGGAAAAGAAAAAAAGGAAAGGCCAAAGAAGCCTAAATAAAAAAGGGGGCCAAAGAAGCCCACCCAAAAAAAGAAAAAAGGGAAAAAAGAAAAAGAAAAGGGGCAATGTTACTATCCTTTTTCCACACTTGTGCTTCAAAGTAGCACCATGTTCTTTATATAGAGAGTCTCTTATGTTGTCACTTTCATATACTAGTGGGAATTTTTCATTATAGAACTTGGCTTGTATATTCCAGCGATGGGCTTCCTCAAATGCCCTAGGTCTTCGTGAGCAAGCAAGTTGGATGCACACCCACTTAGTTTCAGTTTGAGCTTTCATACACTTATAGCTCTAGTGCATCCGTTGCATGGCAATCCCTACTCCTCGCATTAACATCAGTTGATGGGCATCTCCATAGCCCGTTGATTAGCCGCGTCGATGTGAGACCTTCTCCCTTTTTTTGTCTTCTCCACATAACCTCCACCATCATATTCTATTCCACCCATAGTGCTATATCCATGGCTCACGCTCATGTATTGTGTGAGAGTTGAAAAAGTTTGAGAATACTAAAGTATGAAACAATTGCTTGGCTGACACCGAGATAGACATGAGGGGTACCTTGTGTTAAGAAAAGGGAGCATACCGGACTATATGATTTTGTAGGGATACCTTTCTGAAGCATTGATATTTTGAAAGACATGATTGTTTGTTGGGATGCCCTAAATATTATTGTTTTTATGTCAAATGATAGACTATTGCTTTGAATCACTCATGTCTTAATATTCATGCCATGATTAGAAATATGATCAAGATTATGCTAGGTAGCATTCCACATCAAAAATTATCTTTTTTATCATTTACCAACTCGAGGACAAGCAGGAATTAAGCTTGGGGATGCTGATACGTCTCCGTCGTATCTATAATTTTTGATTGTTCCATGCCAATATTCTTCAACTTTCATATACTTTTGGCAACTTTTTATACTATTTTTTGGGACTAACATATTGATCCAGTGCCCAGTGCCAGTTCCTATCTATTGCATGTTTTATGTTTCGCAGAAACCCCATATCAAACGGAGTCCAAACGGGATAAAAATGGACGGAGAATTATTTTGGAATATTTGTGACTTTTGGGAAGTAAAATCAACGCGAGACGGTGCCCGAGGTGGCCAGGAGATAGGGGCCCATGCCCACTCCAGGTGGGCACGCCCCCCACCCTCCTGGGCCACTCATAAGGCGGTTGATGCCCTTCTTTGGCCGCAAGAAAGCTAATTTTTGCAAAACGATCTGGGCAAAGGTTTCAGTCCAATCGGAGTTACGGATCTCCTGATATAAAAGAAACGGTGCCAGGGCAGAATTCAAAAACGCAGAAACAGAGAGATAGATCCAATCTCGGAGGGGCTCTCGCCCCTCCCAAGCCATGGGAGCCAAGGACCAGAGGGGAAACCCTTCTCCCATCTAGGGAGAAGGTCAAGGAAGAAGAAGAAGGGGGGGCTCTCTCCCCCTTGCTTCTGGTGGCGTCGGAACGCCGCCGGGGGCCATCATCATCACCGCGATCTTCACCAACACCTCTGCCATCTTCACCAACATCTCCATCACCTTCCCCCTCTATCTACAGCAGTCCACTCTCCCGCAACCCACTGTACCCTCTACTTGAACATGGTGCTTTATGCTTCATATTATTATCCAATGATGTGTTGCCATCCTATGATGTCTGAGTAGATTTTCGTTGTCCTATTGGTGGTTGATGAATTGCTATGATTGATTTAATTTGCTTGTGGTTATGTTGTTGTCCTTTGGTGCCCATCATATGAGCGCGCGCATGGATCACACCATAGGGTTAGTTGTATGTTGATAGGACTATGTATTGGAGGGCTAGAGTGACAGAAGCTTCAACCTAGCATAGAAATTGATGCATACGGGATTGAAGGGGGACCCATATATCTTAATGCTATGGTTGGGTTTTACCTTAATGAACGTTAGTAGTTGCGGATGCTTGCTAATAGTTCCATCATAAGTGCATAGAATTCCAAGTCAGGGATGGCATGCTAGCAGTGGCCTCTCCTACATAAAACTTGCTATCGGTCTAATAAAGTAGTCAATTGCTTAGGGACAATTTCACAACTCCTAGCACCACTTTTCCACACTCGCTATATTTACTTTATTGTTTATTTATCTAAACAGCCCCTACTTTCTATTTACGCGTTCTTTATTATCTTGCAAAGCTATCCAACAACACCTACAAAGTACTTCTAGTTTCATACTTGTTCTAGGTAAGGCGAACACTAAGCGTGCGTAGAGTCGTATCTGTGGCAGATAGGGCTTGAGAGAGTATTTGTTCTACCTTTAGCTCCTTGTTGGGTTCGACACTCTTACTTATCGAAAGAGGCTACAACTATCCCGTATACTTGCGGGTCATCAGTGGACGACGTCGTGGCAGGAGCAGGACAAACCACACAAAGTTCCCTTCAACACCTACCTGTAACTGAAGTAATTCTGTAAGGGCTCATTTGGCTTGCATGATTCTAAAAACGCAGGGATAGGAAAAACACCGGAATAGGATAGGAATGCACATGGTAAACAGAGCATTTGTAAACACAAGATTTCTGTCAACTTGGGTGTTTGGTTTACAGGAATTGGAAGAGCAGAGGAATGCAAAGAAACATGGCCAAAATAAAGTGAAACCATATGAAAGCATGTACAGTTAGAATGTTATTTTGCCGCTAATGCACTTGGTCTTGTTTTCATGCATAGGATTTTGAAAAGTAGGTCCAAGTGGATGTTTTGCTTCATTCCTTTCAACAAAATGCATGAATAATTGAATAGTAGAGTGCCATTGGAAAATTCCCTATTGCTATGTTTTTCCGTTGAACCAAAATAGCCCTAATGGATCAACACGAATGTATAGTAATAAGTGATGCAACAAGTGTACAACCTCTTTGCCGTAGCCGTGTCAACCTCAGCATCATTGGGTTGGTCACTAAAGCAGTTGAGGCAGAGGTGGCTGTCGGAGGTGTGGAGGAAGACCTGAGGAATCTGTAGACGGCGTCCAGGGCACTGCTGTGTTGTGATGGATCGTTCTGTCATTGGAGCAGCTCCGGTGAGCCGTAAGACGTCAAGGCTGAAACAGCACAAGACAGACATCGTCAATCTCAAGTGGGATTCTAATAGCATCTCCAATAGATGATGTAAAATAGATGTAAAATTTACATCGCCAAAAACCACCTAACTACAACAGATGAGGTAAAAACTGTTGACTCTGAACTTAACTGTCAGAGCTAAAATTTACTGTGGAATCTGAATGTTACTGTCGAAACTGAACGCAATGGTAGCAGAGAGGCACTTGACATGTAGTTTAGGGAGGGCCTGCAGTTCATCTTCAACCTACACCCCCCTGAGCCGCCAGCCACCACCAGCCTCGCCGCCGGCCCCAGCGTCGCCTCGCCGCCCCGAAACAACTCCCCACCGCCGGTCTACCGCCGCCCCGGCTAGCCCTCTAGGCCCCCCGTCCCCCACCCTGAACCCTAAGATAGATAGTGGGGTACCTCTCCGGTGAGCCCCCGTCCCCGCTACGGGTGGTTCTTCCTTAAC
>NC_041393.1:473948647-473991322 GCF_002162155.2 Triticum dicoccoides | reverse complement strand
TGAAAATCGACTGACCCAAAAGTCGATTCAGTCGACTGAAGTGTAGCTAAATCGGAGCAGAGCAGCAGCACGAGCGAGGGGTAGAGCACCAGCAGCAGTGTGAGCGAGCGAGCGAGAGCCGGAGCAGCAGCAACTGGGCGAGCGAGCGAGAGCTGGAGCAGTAGCAGCAGCGCAGCGAGCGAGACCGGAGCAGCAGCGGTAGATCCGGCTGGTATGGCCGCCGCCGCCTAAGGGGCCTCGCATTAGGGGAGAGCCGTCGTGGAGATGTCGCCCGCGGCGCCGGCTTCAACGTAGCCGCTCCATAGGGGTGCAGGATGGAGCATCATTGGCGCCGGGAGGTCGAGTTAAGGAGAAGGTGCGATGCGGTGAGTGTACAACCTCTTTGGTGGCGCCGAGTAGGCCTCGGCTTCGTTCGAGGAGTCGGTGAGGATGTTGCGGTTCCGGTGGAGCAGGTTAAGGTGAAGCTGTGGGGATGGAGCAGCCGCGATATACGAAGCGATCGTCGGAGCAGCTCCTTGGAGGGGGAGGACGGGGTGGCTGAACCGGCGGGACGACAAGATGGACGACGGGTCCTCATTCGGGGAGGTGGACGAGGGACGTCGAGCTGTTGCGGTGGACAACGTCATCGGGGAAGAGGCTCCGGTTAGGCAGCGGTGAGGTGGCGAATGGAGGAGGGTGGGGTTTCGCGGCTGGAGCGGAGAGGTTATGGCGGCCTAGGATTTCGAATGGCGAAAAGTAGGCGATGGGAGGGGGTGAACCATGACTTAGGGACGCGCTTGTCCAAAATGTAGGGTGTGTTACAAAAGTACCCCCCACTGATTTGAACTAGCGGCCCTTTCGGCTCAGGGTTAGAAGGGGGATTTCACGTGTCGTGATTTGGCATCTGGAGGGAGTTTTCACGCGCATTGTAATTTCGGGATAGCAAGGCGCGGGTTGTGAAGGCGCCAATTTTAGGAGAACGATATCTGAATTTTCGGGATATAACAAGGCGCGGGTTGAATTTTAGGGACAAGCCTAACGTGTAATATTGAACTTGTATGTACCAAATCAATTCGCACTTCCCTCAACCGGAAAGAAAACGAAAAAAATAAAGCTATTCACACCACACAAAGAGAGAGTCTTGCCCCGTTTTACTATACAAATGCTATTCAAAGCTACTCCCTCCTTCCATCTATATAGGTCCTAATGCGTTTTTCGATGCTAACTTTGACCAAATATTAGAGCAATTATATATGCCATGCAACTTACACAAAGCATACCGTTAAATTCGTGTGTGAAAGGAGCTTTCAATGATATAATTTTCACATTGTGCATGTCATGTACTATTAATCTTGTCAATAGTCAAAGGCAGTCTTAAAAAATGCATTACGCCCTATATAGATGGAAGGAGGGAATATGAATCCATGTTATGTCCAATTAATTTTTTTCGCTTGTTGTATAATGCATGTAACCTATTCATACCAACATTTTAGTGCATTCCGAATGTCTATACTACTGCTGCAATTCAAACTGAATTTGAATTCGTTTCTCTATTTCAATAAGAATCTGCAATCATGATTGTTGCCAACTTCAACCATCATTTGTGTATTACCTTAATAACACACCACATGATTACTATAGAGATAGATATGAACTATGTGTACTACATGAACTCAAATTCTATTTTTTGAATACACTTGATGTTGATTCCAAACAATAGTACATTTGATGTACTAACTATATATTCATAATCTAAACCATGTTCCATACGTACATCGTGTTTATCACACAAAATATAGTGCCCCGCCCCCTACATTATGACAAGTATTTAGACCTGAGCTGCAAAAGCCACACATTAGCCCAAATTATAATCAATGTTCTACATTATGATATCTTCTTCAAGTATCTGTATCCACTTTTTTATAATGAATTCTGATCTTTGTTCGTCTTTTACACCTTGACGATCCTCTTCTATTTGTAGCTAGCTAGCGCTAACTTTCTATCGTGCATGCACACGCCCGCCCCCCTCTAACCCACCCTTAGCGTCCCCTCCATCGCGCACATTCGCTATTTCTCTTTAAGTCGTCCACCCGCGGTGTGTGTAGGCCCCCGACTCCTTCTTTCTGGCACACACCGGTCGATATACCTCTCTAGCCGAGTGTTCCTACCACAAACACATATATACTTCCCCTCTTCTCTTCTCACCGTCCATGCCCCCCTATGTCCAATACGGTTCCACGCAAGTGCACACTCCCGCCCCTCTTTTCATTGATCTCATACTCGCACACTCCTCCCCCCTCGACATGGTAGGCCTCTCGCACCACCTCCTAGCCGCACCCATCTCCCCTTGTCTGTCTCTCCGGACCTTATTTGCTTCTAACACATGCAGGCATGTATACGTACTGATCTCCCTACATATAGCCAGGTCGACTATAATTCGTTTTCCCCATGCACTGATACACTTACCTCGCTAGTTATGTCTCTCCCTTTCTCGGACACACGACGGTTGATCTTCCTATATAGTTACGTATGCTTACCACAACCATATCGTCTCCCCTCATCATCCTTGCATACCTCCCGACCCGTATCTCACACGCACGTGCAATAGAGACCTTGAGCGTGCATGTGTAAGAGGTATACATGTATATGTGGGATGTGTGTGTGTGAGTGCGCGCATGATCGAGATAAAAGAAAGAAGACATAAGTCATAAGATCAACGACATGGGAGAGACGGATCGGTATGACAATATGCATGCATGTGAGAATGCAGGGAAGAAGGCCCGACAATTAAGCATGTGTTTTTGTCTTTAAGAGATAGTGGCGTGGGCTGGAGCATGCATCTATGGTGAGCAGAGGGAGTGAGGCACAATGATTGTGCAAAAGATATCAACCTATAAATGCATGTGTATGGAGAGACATATATAGTGTGGGTGTTAGGAAGCAAGACTCCGTGCGAGAAAGAAATGTTGACGGAGAAACTACAGATAGATACAGAGATGGAGATGCTAGCTAGAGGGACATCCGCTAGTTTGGGTGTTAGAGATGACCGCCGGGTGGTTCAGAGGGTGAAGTTATATATGTGTGTGTGAGAGAAAAATAAAAAGAGGGCACTTGACTGCATGTAGAGAGAAACATATGTAGTGTGCGTGATAGGAATCAAGAGTGAGGGCGAGAAAGAAGGTTGATGGAGAAATAGATAAATAAAATGATAAATATGCTAGCTAGTGTGCGTTAGAGATAGAAGTCCAGTGGATCAGAAGGCTGAGTTATGTGTGTGGGTGTGAGAGAGATAGAGAGAGGGTGCATGTGAGTCACATACAAACAGATATCAGAGAGAAATGAGATCCCGAGAGACGGAGTTTTGTGTCTGCGAGAGAGAAAGATATTTCACAACGAGAGTGATAGCTAGAGAGACATATGAGGGAACGCAAGATATCACTAGGGAGAGAGTGTGTATGTGAGCGACATACAAGAGAACAATGGAGAAATATGAGACCCAGGGAGATAGAGTTTGTGTTTGTGTGTGAGAAAGAGATATTTAAGAGGAAGAGTCATAGGTTCTCATATCTAAGGAGCGAAAGACATCTTTGTATGAGGGGTGTGCGAGTGGCACGCATGGGAATAGTAGAGAGAAATGAGACCCCGGGAGACAAAGTTTTGTGTTTGTGTGAGAGAAAGAGATTCCACATGGAGAATCATAGTTAGAGACACATAGCAGGGAGCGAGATATACTTAGAGAGATAGAGTGATGAAGGTCGAGGGAGAGAGTACCGTTAGTGTGTTACGAAGATAAAAGATCATTGTCGACATACAGGTAGCACGAGAGATACCTGAGAGACGATGAACGCGTATAGGTCTAGAGAGATAGTCCTATATAAGCATGAGTGATAGCTATATGAGATGAATATCTGGATTAAAGGGGATTCAAATATTTAAACTGGAGATCACGACATCGATAATATCATAACGCAAATTGGTGTATCAAACATGCATATTCATTTGAATTTGGGCACACGTGTAATGTTATATAGTTTATCAATATTGGTGATCCATAGATTCTTTAATTACAAACAATGCATGGTTTATATGCAATTAATGTCTAAACGGGATTACACTATATGTTGCGTGTGTGAAACACATTATACATGTTTGAGAAGTAAAAAACCCGCATGAAACACACATTATTTGGAGGCAGTTAGCGAGGAATGCATACGTTGGATTTCAACATAAAGTGGTTTCAAATATTTGAAAATCCAAATTGATGGATACAACCTTATGAATCTGAGATCATGCCATTTGTAAACCATATTTATGTATAAATGGTGTTGTGCTTTTGAAAGTATATATAAAAATGATGTATATAGAATTTAATTCCAATTGAAAATGGATCTCGCCTGAAAAAAATTAGAATACAAACGGGATTCCAATTGAGTTGGCATGGTAAACGTGCACTCCGCAAAATTTGAACGAAGCGGGGAAAGTCGCAGTAACCGCCCGAAACCAAAATCTGTGAGATGGAAATTACTACTGCCTATCCCTGCCATGCAAATCCTACCTGCTGGATTTCTATAGGTTTTGATAGGGGTAGGTTTGTAATTTCACCCAAACGTGACGTAACTGCCTCTCACCCGGATTCATACATGGTGGGCGCCGAAACACAGTGTGTCCTCGGCCGAAATCGACTCCCTCCTCGATTCATATTCATACATGGTGGGCGCCAAAAACAAACTCTCGTCGGCAAATATTCGGTGTATGCGAGATTACCGTCCTATCCCCAACCGACTAATATTGTTGTGATGTACGAAATTTGAAACAGGGGCTAAGTTTGTAAATTTCCTCGCATTTGAGACAAGCGCGCCCTGAATACATGGTTCCCCGCTTCCTCTCTACCTCACTTTTCCCCATTCATACTCCGTGGCGCCAAAACACCCTCTCCAGCCCAGCCTCCTCCGTCCGCCGCCGTCCGCCATCCCATCCACCGCCGTCCTCCTCCACCATGCCGGAGCTGATACCCCGATGCCGCCGTCCATTACAAGAGATCGACCTCTCTCATCCATGGCTTCGGACCGGGATCCTTGCATCCCGTCCTCTCGCTTCATCCCCGCCGTCGTCCACCTTGTCGGTGCCGCTCCTACGACCGACTCGTCCACCGCGCCCTGCCGCCACTGTCTACCCTCCTAGATCTGCTTCCACGCCGCCGACAGCCATCGCTACCGCAGCACCATCAAATTCTCAGCACATGCATACACGGCGTCGCACCAGAGGCGGTACTCTTTCGTATCTGCTCAACTTATTTATCGCAGCAAGAAAATAGATCGTCACTGCTTTACTCTGATTTCTTGTCTTGGTTGCGAAGTTGCCTTTGTCCGGTTTGCACCTTCAGATCCACCATGGCACGCTCAACACTATACTCCCAATGCTTATGGTTTTCCCCTTTTATATTCCACACTAGTTAAATCACAATAGACTAAATTTCAAAATTGGGTTAGTCGATTTTCAGACCTTGCCGGAGTTCGCCAGTGTGAACGAAGGGGCTCGGGTGGTTGTGGGGCCTTGCCGAATGAAGAAAACTCGACGCGGGTGGGGGTTGGGGTTGGGGTGGGGGTTGGGGTTGGGGTGGGGGTGGGGGTGGCGGAGGAACACAGGCGGTGGGGGCCGGTGGTCCGGCCGGCGGCCCATGCGGTGTTCTGTATGGGAAGAACCAGAGACGAGGAAGAAGAAGGGTTAGGAGACGTAGGATCTTCATCCAACCGCCTGAAATGGTCGAGAGACAGCTGGGAGTTGCATTCTTAATGCGCTCTGGTTCATCATGTGTGGGCACTGCGCAACCAACATTTTATTATCCAAAATCTGCTTGCTCTTCTTTACCATGTTCCTCTTCCGTTCTTCTTTAATGTGTACTCTCTCCGTTCCTAAATACAAGTCTTTGTATAGATTCCACCATGGACTACATACGGAGCAAAATGAGTGAATCTACACTCTAAAATGTATCTGGATACATGTGTATGTGATCCATAGTGGAAATCTCTACCAAGACTTATATTTTGGAACGGAGGGAGTATGATAGTACTACAGTATGTTCCTTGTACTGAAGATGAGCAGGGATATTTGCAGTGTAGAGGTCTATACGGTCGGTTGTGATGGACACTTTGAGCCTCTTTTATTCGTAGGATTTTGTAAACATAGGAATAGGATTTGTAGTGGCCTGCCCACTTGAATCCTATAAGAATAGCAAGGAAATGCGGGGAGCTGTGTCGCCTTTGAGAGTTACACTGATATTAACAGTACCGCATCTTCACTTGAAGAGAGCTGGTATGCAAAGCCTTTCTAGCCGTACCGGCAATACAAGCACATATATTCCAGCAAGTTCCACTTTGCTGATTTTACTCTGATGCTTAAGGTTTTCCCGTTATATCTACACTATGATCTGTGTAGCTACTTTGTGTTGCACTAGCAGCAGTCCACTCTTGAAGCTAAACACTGCAATGACTTACAAAATTGGCACCAAGGCATTGAGTGCTATTCTGGATGCAATGAAACTCATACGCTCCCCACCTGTTGACTCTTGTTCAGAATATGATCCTAATGACTCTTGTTCAAAATTGCCACATATAGAGAGACAGCATGGAATTGCATTTCTTTGGGTGCTGTGATTCATCATAAGTGGGCAACCAACATTGTATGCAATGAAGCAGAACCTCAAGAATATGCTTCCTCTTCTGTTCTTTAACATGTTCCTCTTTGTTTATTCTGTATTTAGTATGTACAGTATGTTCCTTGTCAGGAAGGAGCGCAGGGACATCTGCAGTCAACAACTGATAGAGTCGGCCTATACGTGATCGATAGGCTTTCAATTACTAGCGGCAATACAACACCGTATTTTCAAGCTAGTTCCACTTTCTCGATTTATATATCGTGGTTATGGTGTACCCCTATTATGTACACTATGATCTGCCTAGTTGTTGTGTGCTCTTGTTATCATGGTTTGGCAATAAACTCTCTATACAGTATATTATGAACCTATCATCTGCCAACTATCCTTACTTCTGGAGCCTATTTTTTTTGTGTACTTGTGCCAGATTATATAAATGCACGCACCATATTACAGCACACATGAGCTCTCTCATCAGAATCCAGTGATAGCCCATGCAAAAAAAAGAATCCAGTGTTAGCACACAAGTGTTTACAGGGGTGCCCCTATATTAGAATATCATCTGCATTACAAAGATAATCTCACAACTATTTATGTTTTCATGGTTCTCAGATATTATACGCAATTACAGTGAATATCAGAATCCGCACATCAGAAGGATATTGTGGAACACTGCAATGACTTACAAAATTGGTACCAAGGCATTGAGTGCCATTCTGGATGCAATGAAACTCATACGCTCCCCACCTGTTGATTCTTGTTCAGAATATGATCCTAATGACTATTCTAACCTTGAGGAGTCAAAGGTAGATGGCCTGTCCTGTTCACCCATCAAGGTGCATGTTCTAATTTGGCAAGGTTTTATTGATCGCGCGTATCTTGCATATGTTGTCTTGCATTTCTTCTACTTTGTTGCACCGCCATCTGCTTAGTTTACTCATCATATATGTCGAGATGCCATGCCAATCCATTATCAATACATATTCCATCTGTCATCATACCGTGTTTTTCGACTCAAATGATGTTCTTGTGCATCAGACATCAAAAGGGAAGAGGGTGATTGCCGAACCTGAAGGAGCACCAGCAAAGTCCTTGAAAAACGTGGTGGTGCCGGAGAAATCAGACAGCACCCCACTTATATTGGTTGTACAACCAGTGACACAAAACGTAGGACCGACTCCAGCAGACTGTACCCATACTTCACTGGCACACCTCTAGCCCCACCACACAGGACCTGCACTCCAGCAAAAGGTATACCTATTTCATTTGCCATAGCACCAGCCGTACCACAGAAAAATCCCACTCCAGCAAAAAGTACAACAAGTCCACCGGCCGAAGACCTATCCCAACTGCAGAGACGGCCAATTCCTGCAGATTGGAACCCCATTCCATTTATTCCCAGTTTAAAAGACAATGCCTTCAATGTTGTTAGGGACTACGTGCATATATTCCCATCATGGGAAGATTATAGTGAAGACAAACACCATTTTCACATCTTCCTGTCCAACTTATGTGTAAGTGCTATTATTCATGGTTATTATTTTCCTGTTTTCTGCTGATTGAACACATCAATGATTTACATTACATTGTTGTAACTAGGCGAGGGTCAATCTGGATAGTCATGACGAGCAAAGCTTGCTTGTGCTTTTCAAGGAAGCATTGCAGCAGTATCAGTGTTACCTGAGGAAATCACACTTTGATGGCAAGTCTATAAACGAATTTCCGGTGAAGTCTCATGTGCTAAATTTAGAAGACATTGAATGGAAAAACCTTGTTATGCACTGGTCTCGTTCCCAGGATGAGGTACTGTCTATGAAATCACATGACAATTTGAACTTCTACTTTTCCGCATGTGCCTTACGGATCTTTTTTGCAGGAAATCTGCTCGAAGAAGAATTCCGGTTTGAAAAGAACGACAGGATATCGCAAATATGTTGCCCGCTGCTTTGCTCTTGTTAGTACCTGTTATCATGTATCACTGTACTTGCATACATACCTGGTTCATTATGTGACAGCAGTATGCATGATAGCTTGCTTATCAATTGTTCGCTCCAAATTATCTGATCTGTATGAATGGTTACGTTAGTGTAGAATATATCCAATGCCAATGAATTTTTTAGCTCTGCATTGTTCTTGTAAGTACATGTTATCCTTTATCGGTGTACTTATATTGATAGGTAGTTGTTCATGTACCATCACTCTGCAGCTTATTTTCCTTTGCCCTCCATTTTCTACACATCAGATCTATATTTACTCTTACCATAAGGTTGGTACTGAAGAAGTTTAGCTGTGCATTGCTCTTGGCTGTACCTTTTGCCTGTATCGCTGCACATACATTTATAGCTACTTGGTTATGTAGCATCACTCTTCATATTATCTTAAATATTCTCCATTTTTTCATATATTATCATATCTATATTTACTCTTAACAAAATGTAGAATAAAGGCAATGCTTATGAAGAAGAGTTTGTGGTAAACTTCTTGAATTGCCCCCCCCCCATCAGCATGGAGAAGGGCTTTATAGAGCCTGTCTTCACCAATAATGTAAGTTTGTCCTTCTCAAGCCTTCAAACTTTGTTGTGTATATTTGGTTAGGCATGACTGCAACAGCTGTTTATTTTTGGTGTTTGCATCAAATTGCATGTTTAAAGTTTATTATGTAGTTCGTAAACAAAAGTTTGTCCTTCTCAATTTAAGTTTTCAGTTGTACAACCAAGTTCCTTCTTCATACCATGTAAATTAAACTCTACAGAGCAAGTGATCTTCTTTTGCACTGCATGTATGCTTCTGTTCTTCATCTGTAATCCAGTGGTGTGGTGAACCTACCCACTACCACACAATGTCATATTCTGCAATGTCTTAACTATGAACAATGTCATATCATTCTACTATTATTTAAACCGTCTCTTTATTTGCCAATCTGAAATGGGATAAATTGACAACACACTAACCATTGATACTTATGAGTTCTTGATCTGTAATCCAGTGGTGTCGTGAAGCTGCCAACTCCTTCAGAATGTCATTTCTTGCCATGTCTTGACCTGAACAATACCATATTGTGTTAATGCAATTTTAAACTGTGTCACTTTATTCATTAGTAAGAAATGTGATGAATTGCCAGCACTGATACTTTTATGTGCAAAACTTGTCATCTCTCTGATTGTTTATCTTTTAGAGTGAGGAAGATATAAGTGTTGAACAAGCGCGGTCTCATCAGCTTGCTTAGCTGCTTGCGCTGCAGCTCCCCAGCAGGGCTAACCTTTCTTGAACTCTATTGAAGTGCTGTCGGTTTTGTATATTATTTTGTCGGCGTGTTTATTTGCACTGGTGGTGATCTTTGATGCCCAGTGTATGTAATCCGCTGTCTGCTTGTGCTTCATTATCATAGTGGCGAACTTTGATGCCCAGTGGATGTAATATGCCGTAATTTCTTTATTGTATAGTCTAGATTTTTTCTTATTCACGATGCTGCAGTTATTTTACTGCATATATCCTATCTTCGCAGTAAACCGGCCAAACCATAAAATTACGGTACATAATCGGGCCGTCACGCAATCACGATGTATGATTCGCATCATGGGCCCCGTCATCTTGGTCCATTAAAAGGCCAAACGTAAACTGTCCCACTAGTAGATTCGGGCCTTTAATAGGCCGAGTAACCCCCGGTCCTCTTTTCGCAAGAAAACTCAACGGGCTTTTAGGAGGCTGAGAAGTAGGTTGGGCCTGAAACGTGCCGAACAGCTCACGGGCCGGCAGCAGCCTGAAATGGACCCTGGCCCATGATTGTGTGAATCAAATCACGCGCTTTTAACCGGCCAAAATTGTCTCGGTCCTTGTTTGGCCCAATCAGATATCGGCTGCGAGCAGGCCGGATGCAATCCGGGTCGTAGTTAGGCCCAACTATATGACGGGCTTTTAACAGGCCGAAATATTAAACGGGCCCTTAAACTAATATCAGGCCGAATTACTAAATGGGCCTTTAGCAAGTGGGCCCAAAAGCATAGCGTCTAGTTGACGGGCCGAATCTGATATGGGCCATAATTTAGCCCAAAGCCTCTTAAAGGGCCGGACCTGATTTGGGCTGTAATTTGGCCCAGAACGTGGTAGGCTTTTAACAGGCCGGATCTCATATGGGCCATTATTAGGCCCGGAACGTGGCAGGCCATTAATGGACCGGATCAAATATGGGCCGACATTTGGCCCAAAACATGGCAGCCAGTTAATGGGTCGGCCTACTAGGGTCCTCAAAATCTTGTGGGCCTACAGCTGGGCCGACCCATTAATGTCGGCAAAATCTCGTGGGCCTTTAGCTGGGCCGGCCCATTATGATCCGCAAGAATCTTGTGGGCCTTTACCTGGATCGGCCCATTATGGCACACAAAAATCTTTTGGGCCTTTACCTGAGCCGCCCATTATGGCCCGCAAAATCTTGTGGGCCTTTAGCTGGGCCAGCCCATTATGGTCCGCAAAATCTCGTGGGCCTTTAGCTGGGCCGGCCCATTATGGTTCGCAAAATCTTGTGGGCCTTTAGTTGGGCCAGCCCATTTAAACTTGATGGGCCGGTCCACGTTTCAACATATCATAGGCGCGTCTCGCCCATTGGATGAGTGACACCTGTGCCAACGCGGAGCTGACACGTGTCTCCTCCAGCCAATGAAGATTTTACACGTGGAAAATCCCCATTGGTCGGGGCCGTTAACGGGTTATCGGATCCAAAACCCGACCCGATAGCTTAACGGCGTTTCGTTACGGTGGATGCCATGTGTCGGTCACCCTTGACGGAAGCACTTCCGTGACGCGCGATTTATCGTCATGGAAGTGGACACTTCCATGATGATAGTTTTGGTAATGTCATGGAACACTTCTATGACAGCACATGTATGACTATCTTGATTCTATCATAAAATCTTCATGGATGTACATGCATGACAGAAAATGCGACCTACTATGACAAACACGTATCATCACGGAAGTGTATTTTTTTGTAGTGATGAGTCCAGTAGAAATTGCATTCTGATGTTTGGGTTCAAACTTTCAGAACTGCTACACTATCTCTATGTCTACGTATACGTAATACAACAAGTTTTAAACTTGAGACCAACCACCCACCCTCACAAAGAACATTTTTTAACCTAGCACAGACTCCAGGAAATTTGGCCACGGTGTGAGGTGGGCCATATGTTAATGTGTTCGCTATATGTAACCAGCACCTCAAATCCTCGATACTACTACTATAAGTAGTAGGAGTAGTAGGGTGGCATGGGCCAGAACAAGTATTCACATCCAGGAGTACGACACACACCACCAGCACGACTTCCATCTGACACCATATTTCTTGGAGTCCGTGCTACAACAATCTCTTCAACCTCGTCATTTCTCTAACTCAGCCATCGCGCGGCGGGCAAGGTGGGGGTTTGCCGATAGTTGGTTTCCTCAACTGCGGCCCCACTTGTAAGGCCAACTCCAATGCACGACCCCAAACAGACCTCCGTTTTGCCCGGATTTTGTCTGTTTGGG
The DNA here is from genome assembly GCF_002162155.2 of Triticum dicoccoides. Classification (NCBI taxonomy): domain Eukaryota; kingdom Viridiplantae; phylum Streptophyta; class Magnoliopsida; order Poales; family Poaceae; genus Triticum; species Triticum dicoccoides. The sequence continues at coordinate 473,979,174 of NC_041393.1, read as the reverse complement.
TAGGGCACTGGGGTCATGTCCGGGCCATTTCTCAGATGCGGTGGCCGTGCGCCGAACGCGCGGACGCATCTCGGCTACGTACATTTTTCTTTGTAAACACATATCTTTTTTTCATCATTGATTTTTTGGTACATGGAAATACATCACCAAAATTTTGCCTAGAAAGGCAATACCAAAGAAAACAAGAACCACAAGAATACATTTAAGAAGATATCCAACTTCCATAACTGCTCCTCTAAGTTGGATTAGTGCCTTCTCGATGCATTCATTGTTGATCTTTTTTTCGTGAATATGCAAAGCTTGCGTATCTTTTCATTGATAGAAGAAGAGAAAATGAATACAATAGAGGATACAACACATGAGTATGGAACCCAGAGCAGAGAGAGGGATGAATTCATTGTTGATCTGCGGAGGCTCAATCTTGCGTGCTTCTTTCTTCTTCGAGTGTAAAGAAGTAGACGTTGCTTCCTCGCATCTAGTCTCATGTCTAGCCTCTATTCTATCAACAAGTGCACTAGTCTCATCTCTAGCCTCTATGCTAGCTAAAAGTGCTAGAACATCTACTAAATTGTGCTCTATCAATATATCGATGTACTCTTCTTCCCAATACCAAAACTTGCATCCATTCTACACAATAAAATTTTAAGTTAGCACAACTAGTCTAATCCGAGAGCACAACCAAATATTTGGTCGGGTTCTTCCTTCTTTTGCCGACACGTGGGACATCCAGCATCCAGGTCGTGTCATGCGAGAAAATAGAGTGGTAGTTGAAGCCACGTGATGTGCATCTTGGGTTAAACTGTAAATAGAATCTTACTACTCTTGAGTAACTCCAAAAGAGGCCACCGAAGATCTTTATTAGATTTGTTTTTCATCACCAGCACGTCGAGGTGAAAGATGTGCAGGTTCAGTGGGTCCTCTTGCGTTTTCACTGACATGTGGGACCGCATATGAGCAAACAGATGATGGGCTCTGTGCGTCTGCTGGCTGGCTAAGAAGAGAGATAGAGGAGGGCTGAGCACGGACTCCAGGAAATTTGTTGTATGTAACGAGCACCTCGATATTCACGTGTGGTTGTTTCTAGAATAAAAAAAGAGGTACCCCTACTTATGTTACTCCCACTACGCCTAGCCTAAGGTTAGTAGGTGACCTTCCGCTTGGCTCTTCGCCTCTTCCGGAAGTCGATGGTTCTACAGTAGTACTTCTGGCAATCTGACACCAAATGAACTGCTGCACGTCCACCGCTTGTAAGCAAAAGTTTCTCCTCGTGTTGCGAGCCACCGCGCATGCGTTGGTGAGGGAGAAGGGGTAATCAAGCTTCTCGTTGTTCTGCGAGTTGACGGGACACATCAAAGTTATTTAGTACGTACTCTCTCCAAAAAGGGCTGACCATGTCATGGCTACCATCCCGTGCTCCATCGTTGAGTACGTGCACTATTCACATGCCATCGAGGAGAAAAATATTGCGTAGTAGGTGCCATCGGAGTGCACGATTCACTTACGCACTGTTAATCTGATTATCTCCATTTTCTTGCATGACACGTGCACCTTGATGCTAGATGTCTCGTGTGTTGGCAAAAGGATGAACAAAGCTCACGTAAAAGAAAAGAGTTGTAGAACATAGATTCCCGACGACCAAGAAGGAGCAAGGAACCTCGCGGTGGAGCGTCTGCAAGGAACCTTGCGTGTTTTCCCCTGTCTTTTGCCGCCTGCCCACCTATAAACAAATAAAAGAACACGAACTCTTTGCTAACCACTAAAAACAATACATCAGGATGCTAAGTTGAAGATATTTTATAGTTTATATTGATAACCACACAACAAGCCACACATGTACAGGACGCATGCAGCCACGCAAGTACACACGCTAACGCACTAACTCCATTCAATCCAACTCATGCACATACGTGCACAGCATGGAGCACACAACGCACGTACACAACACGTGCATGCACACACTCGGCCGCAGAATGCACGTGAATAACACATGCATGCGCACACACTCGGCTGCATGGAGGTGTGCGCCATCTGCGGCGACGTCCGGTTCATCGTGCTACGGTGAAACTCGCACACAACGGCGCCTACGCATCTCTTGCAGCACCTCTTTGCCGTCTTTGCTCAACGACTAGTCAGAGACAAAGACAACCACAACCTCGGCCTTAGAGCTAGCACCGATGAAAAAACACGCACGCTACACGCACACGAGAACGTACAGAGTGCTCACGACGTGGTGCGTCCCCAGTCGCCTCTACTCCTTCTGCGCACGTTGTCTATCAAGGCGGCTGCATGCCTAATGATGATGTGGGTGAAATCTTCTAGGACTCAGATGATGACGAGGAAAATTATGAGACACAAGGTGATGTACACCGTCAAGGTCCACGGTCAAGGGGGTGTTAAGTGCTAAGTGCTTAGATGTGCTTAGATGAGGTGCTAAGTGCATTAAATGGCTCGGTAACTCAAGTCTTCAATGCATAGGTGCTTAGTTTATTGTTGCTAAGCTTGCTTCATTTAATTAGCTATAGACTCAAAACTATCTTACCACCGTTTAACCTTCGGTCACCAAACTAGTCTCTCTCTTCTTAATTAACTTGCCACATCATATTTTATGCCTACGTGGCAGGCTTAGCAGCTATACATGGTGGAGCAGTGGGAGAGGCCAAGGCTGGTCATAGTGGGGAGTAACTTATATTGTAACATATTACTATGTTACTCTAAACATCTCTATAAACCGTAAAGGAGGGAGTAGTAACATAGACTAGTGTCATATGCAGAGTATGGGACCACATGATATTTCCCCGTCCGGACCGATCCCAAGTTGGCTTCTCACCTTCTTGGCCCAACAAAAAACCCTCCCCCCTCCCGCGCGCCAGCTGAACCTGCCACTCCACATTGATGGAAAGTCAGGGCCACGTGACCTCTCACTGCTTCCGCTATTGAAGCGGCGCGCCAACCGAGGGCACCGCCCGCTGCACGCCCCGCATTTCAGACTACACAGTGGAGAGTAACTTTAGAGAAAGTACTACAATTATATGACATAAGCAGGCTATAAGGATTTAAATGTAGTATTTGTGCTTAGTTGAAGGAGAGAGCTGAGGAGAGAGAAGAGAAGCGGATTGTAAAGCCGGTTGTAGCAGGAGCCCCAACATACTTTGTGAGACAAAAGGTGGGGCCATTATTAATGATATAGTATTTATACTAAAGGGACTAACGAACGCCTTAATTACTCTGGGTTTTTTTAAGACAAACCTTGGTGGGGCTATTATTGACTTGGACGTGGGGTTTGGGGGACAAAGGCCTACTATTATACTTGGTCTTACTCGCACGACCGACCTGACATGCTCTACCCTAGCCGCCGCTGTATCATATGGTTTCACACCGTTCCAGATCTTAGCACCACCACACAATTCTTCTCCAGTCCTCCTTCCAGCGTGCACCGCGAGAAGGGACAGCAGTCCTCCAAACCCCACCTTTCTAGAAGTGCAACTATCCCTAGGTGGTTTTGGTAATTCGTAACAACATATAGCTCATTGAGCTAATGCTATTTCAAGATAAATATTTCAGGAAAACTCAATGATTGGCGTGGCATGGATGAGAAACATGGACCCCTCAAAATGCTAAGAACAAAAAGATTGGCTCAAGCTCAAAGCATAAGACTCTACATTTTCCATTTTAGTGATCCAAGATAACATTGAGTCTATAGGAAAATCCAATACTATCAAGAGGGGGTGAGGTGTTGCTTAATGAGTTTCTTGCTCAAAGTGCTTAGTGATATGCTCCAAAAACCCTCAACTACTTTCTCACATCCACATATGTCCCAAAGCAAAAGTCAAACTCGGCCCCACCAAAACACTCTATCCGGTGCCACCGAGTTCAGTTGACATAGCCAGTGTCAGAAACCCTAGTCTTTTCGGTCTCACCGATAGGGATCTCGATCTCACCGAGATGGGATTGTAATCTCTCTGTTTCCCTTCGTAACGTTTCGGTCAAACCGAGATGAGCGATCGGTCCCACCAAGATTGCAATGCAAACTCACTGTTTCCCTTTCGTAATGTTTCAGTACAACCGAGATGAGCGAACCGGTCCCACCGAGTTTGCCTGACCAACTCTCTGTGTGTCTATTACCAAAATCGGTCTCACCGAGTTTGTGCAATCGGTCTCACCGAGATTACGTTATGCCCTAACCCTGATGAAATCGGTCCCACCGAGTTGACAAGTCGGTCCCACTGAAATTCCTAACGGTCACATTATTTACTAAATTGGTCTGATCGAGTTTCACGATTTGGTCCCACCGAGTTTGGTAAGTTGTGTGTAACGGTTAGATTTTGTGTGGAGGCTATATATACCCCTCCACCCACTCTTCATTCGTGGAGAGAGCCATCAGAACATGCCTACACTTCCAACATACATTTTCTGAGAGAGAACCACCTACACTTGTGTTGAGGTCAAGATATTCCATTCCTACCACATAAATCTTGATCTCTAGCCTTCCCCAAGTTGCTTTCCACTCAAATCTTCTTTCCACCAAATCCAAATCTTGTGAGAGAGAGTTGAGTGTTGGGGAGACTATCATTTGAAGCACAAGAGCAAGGAGTTCATCATCAACACACCATTTGTTACTTCTTGGAGAGTTGTGTCTCCTAGATTGGCTAGGTGTCACATGGGAGCCTCCGACAAGATTGTGGAGTTGAACCAAGGAGTTTGTAAGGGCAAGGAGATCGCCTACTTCGTGAAGATCTACCCTAGTGAGGCAAGTCCTTCATGGGCGACGGCCATGGTGGGATAGACAAGGTTGCTTCTTCGTGGACCCTTCGTGGGTGGAGCCCTCCGTGGACTCGCGCAACTGTTACCCTTCGTGGGTTGAAGTCTCCATCAATGTGGATGTACGATAGAACCACCTATCGGAACCACGGATAAAAAATCTCCGTGTCAACATTGCGTTTGCCTCCTCAAACTCCCCCCTTTACCTTCATATGCAATTGTTTTGCATTCCGCTGCTATACTCTTAGAATTGCATGTGTAGGTTGATTGCTTGACTTGTGCTAAGTTGCTAAAATCTGCCAAGAACTAAAATTGGGTAAAGGCTAGATTTTTATTTGGTCAAGTATTCTAATCACCCCCCCTCTAGACATCTTTCGATCCTATAGGTGGTATCAGAGCTTTGGTCTCCATTTGCTTTGATTTCCATAGCTTTTGGTGGTCATAGCCTTGGTTTCACAACCTAGGAGAGTATGGCGTCTAGCGAGGGAAATTACCACAGTAGAGGTCCTTACTTTGATGGTACAAATTTTGCTAGTTGGAAGCATAAGATGAAAATGCATATTCTTGGACATAACCCCGCTGTCGGTGTCAAAACCGACGGATCTTGGGTAGGGGTCCTGTCGTGGATTTGTCATGTCAGATGTCCTTAGTGTCAGGACTTAGTCGCGAGGCCAACGCATCTATGTGGTAGCTTGAGAGGGGTTGAGCTGAATTGAGAGACGCAACACAAGACAGGGATTTAGACAGCTTCGGGCCCCAGGAAACATCATCCGGTAAAAACCCTACATGCTGTTTGAGGCTAGGTCTCATTATGATCACGAGGGAGTCGCCGTAAACCGGCTCTCATCTTTGTGTCTAACCCTAGAGATTATTGCTTGTAGCTTGTCCCTCTTTGGGGAGCCCTGCCCCTCCTTATATATGTTGAAGGGGCGGGTTACATGACTAGTCCTAGTTGGACTAGGATTACTCTATTGCAAGTGGAGTCCTAGTCTTGCTTCCTTTGTAGGAGAATAGTCCTTATGCTTTCCTCATAAACCGGCCCACCACTAAACGTGAACCGGCCTTCTGGGCCATGGGCCTCGTCATCCATCTGACCCGCCCGCCAGGCTACGAATGAACCGCCAAGACCGGGCGGGTATCCCATGAACTGCCAAGCTCCGGGCGGGTTACCAGTGAGTCGTCCAGTCCGGCCGGGTTAAACTTCCGGCCGGTTTACACCGCGGGGTATATCCCCGACAGGTCCCGATCTGTGCATCTAAGGCTAATGGTAACAGGAGGCAAGGGACACAATGTTTTACCCAGGTTCGGGCCCTCTCGACGGAGGTAAAACCCTACTTCCTGCTTGATTGATCTTGATGATATGAGTATTACAAGAGTTGATCTACCACGAGATCGTAGAGGCTAAACCCTAGAAGCTAGCCTATGATGATTATGATTGTCCCTCTACGGACCAAACCCTCCGGTTTATATAGACACCGGAGGGGGCTAGGGTTTACACGGAGTCGGTTACAAAAAAGGAGATCTAATATCCGGATCACCAAGCTTGTCTTCCACGCAAAGGAGAGTCCCATCCGGACACGGGACGAAGTCTTGAGTCTTGTATCTTCACGGTCCAACAGTCCGGCCAAAGTATATAGTTCGGCTGTTCGGATACCCCCTAATCCAGGACTCCCTCAGTAGCCCCTGAACCAGGCTTCAATGACGATGAGTTCGGCGCGCAGTTTGTCTTCGACATTGCAAGGCGGGTTCCATCTCCAAATACTCCAAAGTAAACCTTGAACACTTATATCGTATCCGGCTCTGCAAGACGACTTTCATATTCCCCCATAGAGAGAATGATATTCCACAAATATAATCTGTTGACAACTTTAGATAACGTGAGACGACACCATGGTTGAGTCATAATTGAACCGTTTTCCCACAGCCAGCTACCGCACATATCGAGGCGGTTTCCTCGGCACGTCTTATTGAGGCAGAGATCATGTCCCCTTATCACGGGATTCTCATCAATACGGGTACAGGTAACCCAACCGCGCCATCAATCGTGGTGCTTGGGAAATAAGCGGTCTTCAACAGGCAAGTGGGGAGGCGCACCGTTTCCGTTGCCTCTATAAAGTGATAAGGATTCTCCATTTTTACCCACGCCTTCTTCCTCCTTTGCTTATTCATTCTCGCACCCTCGAGCTCCAGCGCCCTAGTTCACACCTTCTCCGCACAGCCAAACATGTCCGGAGCAGGAGGCAAGTGGGTGGCCTCCACCGTCAAGGAGGAGCATGTTATGAAGCTTCGGGCTGCCAGATACTTGGCCGCAGATATCGCGCACCGGCTTCTGGACGCAGGGCAGATCATTCCGACTCTGGGACCCCACGAGAGGGTCGTGTTCCTCGCCCACTTCGTTCGCGGACTGGGAGTTCCACTTCATCCCTTTGTCCGCGGGCTCATGTTTTACTATGGGCTGGACTTCCATGATCTAGCCCCAAATTTTGTCCTCAACATCTCGGCGTTTATCGTCGTGTGTGAGGCCTTCCTCCGCATCAAGCCCCACTTCGGCTTGTGGCTACGAATCTTCTGTGTGAAGCCGAAGATCGTGAGCGGCCAGCAAGCGGAGTGCTGAGGCGCCATGGTGGGCAGGATGCCCAATGTTACCTGGCTCGATGGTTCCTTCACGGAGACCGTGAAAGGGTGGCAATCGGGGTGGTTCTACATCACCGAGCCGCGCAACGCCAACTGGGCAGCGGCCCCCGAATTCTGATCCGAAATTCCCATGCGGCTCACTTCTTGGGAAAAGAAGGGCCTGGCCTGGGGCGAACCTGCGGAGCTGACAGGACTTCAGAACTGCATCAAAAATATGATGGACAAGAAGATCAAGCTTGTCAATGTGGTCCAGGTCATGCTCGTCCGCCGAATCCTTCTGTGCCAAAGACGGGCATTCAATCTGTGGGAGTTCGATCCGGCCGAACACCAGACACATCAAGAGCTTTATGGCACGACGCACAAGGACGCATGGAAGGTGCTATTCAAGGCCTCCGAAATACCTCCTCCCACATCCGAGGACCGCGGACTCCACGTCACGCGGCTCCCCCATCCGGTGAGTTTTCCGACCATCACCAGATGTAGCTTTCTCAGTGTACTCATGGGAGGATTTTAAGTCATCGTGTGTATATAATCAGGATTACGTGGTGACGGTGGAGCGGATCGACTATTCGGCTCCACTGCCAGAAGGCCCAGCAACCGCTCTCCTGACGGAGATGCTAGTCCCGGCGCCTTACAAGGTGCCGGAAAAAAAGGCCGAAAAGAAGGCCACGGGGACCAGGAAGGGTCTTCGGCGTAAGGTCACACCGGACGCCTCGTCCGAAGATGATGAGGCACGCTCCTCCCACGAAGGGGAGGAGGAGAAGAAAAGGGCCGCCCCATCCGGGGAGGCCGAAGGGTCTAAGAGGGCGGCCCTGGGGACCAGGAAGGGTCCTCGGCGTAAGGCTGTCATAGGCTCGTCATCCGAGGACGATGAGGCAGACTCCTCCCGCGGAGGCGGGGAGGAACACGAAGAAATTCCGCCTCCCCACATTGGGAAGGAGAAGAAAAGGAAAACCGCCCTGCAAGGGGATGCCAGGACGCCAAAGAAGGGAAAGGCGTCCCTTCCGGAACACTCCACCACGGCCGCTTACAGCGAGGAGGAGTGGCTGCCCAGGGGCAAGCCCCTGGTGAGATCATAAGTATCCGCATTCTACAACACTGTAGCGCCACTTAGGTCCATAGTTTGTTATAACGCCGAACACGTATATGCAGTCCGGCCAGGGCCCATCCCGAGGTATCCTCTTCGGATGGGTCACTGAGCGATTCGGCGATGAATTCGCTCTCGACGGCCACCTCCCCTCGGCCTGCGGATGACACGGAGGTATGGTCCCAGAGGGTCCCAGAGCTGGGGCAGGTGACTCTGGAGATGCCCCAAGGTGAAATTCTAGATGCTGGGCACATGGGGCGCAAGATCCCTACAAATTATGCTGACGAGAGCCGCAGCAGGTTGGCCTCCCAGCCGGACACTGTCGCGGAACCTCCAAAGGTTCCGGATTCGGGTAGGCAGCCCCTCGCTAAGGAGGACGAGCCGGCCGTGCCGATGACTTCCGTTGTGCCAGAGGCGTCGGATAGTCTGTTAGAAGTGCTTCGCGGCGCTTCCATGGATGAAGAGCACCGTACTCTTATGAGTGCGCTGATTCAGAAGGTTCGGTCCGCCAAAATTGGATTGACTGAAGCCTGTACCAGCCTCCTGACAGGCTTTGAGGTAAGTAAAAAGTGTGAGAAGTTGTTGTCACCCAATAGACAGTAGCCCCTGATACTCTGTTTGGTGTTCGGAAAGAAAAGCCAAATGGAGGGTCAACTCTAAACCGCAGGAGTCTAACAGTATTTGTCTATGTGAATAAGCACGTGCCCCACACAGCAGAGGTCACCGGACTCAAACGGGACCTGGAGCAGGCGAAGAGGAGCTTAGCCTCACGAAGAGGCAGCTCGAAGAGAACAAAGGTGAGTGATACCCCGTTCACATATCATATAGAGGAGAAAAAATTGGTGATGCTAACAAAAAGCGTCATGATTTTGTAATAGGGTCCACGACAGAAGTGGCGGCCCTGAAGAAAGCGCTATCCGAGGCTGAAGATAAGGCAGCCACGGAGCGCATTAAGCGTGAAAAACAAGATGCTAGGGTGGAGGAGGTACAGCAAGAGCTCCAGGAGCTCAGTAAGAAGTTCGAGTCCCTGGAGCGTGACTTCAAGACGAAAGAGTCTGAGCTTGCGAAGGCCCTTGTGAGCATGAAAGACGCCAAGGCCGAAGCCCAGAAGGCCCAGCAGGAAATCCAAGCGGCCAAGAAGATAGCGGCGGGTAAGAAATTCATTATGCAAAGCAAGCATGTGGAGGAGACATTTCTTTTACTTACCCGAATTCGGAGCTCTCCAGGGGCATTCGCAGATCTGCCATGAAGCATATCGGATGCCGTGGAGTTCTACCGTGCCGAAGAGGGGAGCTCAACGGAGAAGCTCTTCTGGTCCCAGTATGCTGGAGCCGAACACCCAATGCCTCTGAGTGACCAATTGAAGCAATTGGTTGAACTCCACAGGGCGGCCGAAGTGGCCATGAAAGATTTCATAGTCCGGATGTGTCCTGGTGAGCCCCTGCTCGCCAGCTACTTTGGCCTTATAAAGCGGATGGTAAATGCCTGTCCGCGGCTTGAAGTCATCAAGCGATCTGTTTGCATTGAGGGTGCCCGCCGAGCCTTTGCCCGTGCGAAGATGCATTGGGCCAAGCTGGATGCAGAGAAGCTGGTCAAGGATGGACCGCCAGAGGGCAAGGCGCATCGCTATCCCGAGAAATATTATGATGGCGTTATGAAAGGCGCTCGCCTCGTGGCCGATGAATGTACCAAGGACACAATCTTTGGGTGAATGTACTTCTGTCATTTTTGTAATATGAAAACGAATTTGTTTGCGCTATATAGCGCTTTGTTGATTTAAAATATTACCTTCTGTGTGACTTTTTATAAGATTATGAAAGTAGGCCAGTCGTCGGCTTCCGCCCCCATGTAACTAGTACTGGGGTGTTCATGGAAAACCCAAACACTCTTTATCCAAATTTTTGGTCCCTGAAGGAGGTGTTTGGCGCAGCGAACAAGGCAATCGGACTATGCGGCTTTATAACTCTCACTTAGCCATAGAAGTCTACAATTTTAGATTTCGGCGAAGCCCCTAGAATTTGGAAAGCTGAATTGGGGCGCTATATAAGCCTAAATCGGACGAGGCCGATTCCTCGCCTAAAGCGGAAAAAATCTTTAAGGATTTTAAGACCTCTCAAACAGCGACCAGCTCTCGCCGCATCATGACAGTCAGTTTTCGGCTTTCTCTACTGAGGTTCTCGTCCGGAAGAACCGAGACACAATCGCAATAGTTCTCCCTGCGCTACCTTAGCCGATATAACGGAACGTAAGGTACCAAAACAAGGGAGCCTGGCAAACCCAACTATTGACCCAAGACATGATTCCGAGCTGATGCATATAATGCTATAAGTTCAGGGTGCCGCACTGTCGAAAGTGTTCGGACTTATCTTGCCGTATTATGGGGCGCCATAAGAAGCCCCTGGCAAACTGAACGTACCAAAGTGTACGGATTCAATATTAAATAAACATTTATAGGAAAAATGTGAAGATAGGGATAATAAGCTGACGCTATACATTGTTTCCCATTGTTAGATAATACGTACGAGCGTATGTGTACAATTGATGCGTTAAGAAGAATCAAAATAGGACTATTTGACATGTCCTATCCAAGGGTGGGCCACATGCAGGTATGCGAAACAGGTATAATGATCATTGACAGATACCACCTGGGTATTCCCGTTGTGTGCAAAGCCTTTTGCCTCCTTGGTTTTCCCTCCTGTGATAAGTCCCGTAATCCGGCTCTCTAAAGGGGCTGCCCGAAAGCAGGGTACTGAAAGAGAAATAAGGTTATTAAAGTATGTTGCGGCTAAACCGCACTATTGACCATATCACCTATGGCGCCTCCTCCTATGCCCATGGTATTTTGAGTGCGTAATTGTGTACGCGCGGCACTAATGCTGCCTGAATGGGGCTAGGGCGGAGGCCGGACTGCTAGTCGCGCTCTTGGCGTGCCTGGCGATCCTGTTGCAGGGTACTCCGGACTCGCTTAATAGTGTTCGGGGTTGTTGTCGCCGGATTGGTGGTTTGCCAGAGAAGGCTGCTTTGTACTTCTGCCGCAAGGGCCGCAAAGAGAGCAGTCTATGTTTCCATTGACTGTTATAACCCCGCGAGGTCCTGGCATCTTGAGCTTGAGGTATGCGTAGTGTGGTACCGCATTGAATCGAGCGAATGCGGTTCGTCCAAGCAGTGCATGATAGCCACTACGGAAAGGGACGATATCGAAGATTAACTCCTCGCTTCGGAAGTTATCCGGGGATCTGAAAACCACTTCCAGTGTTATGGAGCCCGTACAACGGGCCTCTACTCCTGGAATTACACCTTTGAAGGTGGTTTTGGTGGGCTTGATCCTTGAAGCATCGATGCCCATTTTGCGCACTGTGTCCTAATAGAGCGGGTTTAGGCTACTGCCACTGTCCATAAGGACTCGCGTGAGGTGGAATCCGTCAATGATTGGGTCTAGGACCAATGCGGCTGAACCGCTGTGACGGATGTTGGTAGGGTGATCCCTACGATTGAAAGTGATCGGACAGGCAGACCATGGCTTGAACTTTGGGGCGACTGGCTCCATCGCATAGACGTCCCTTAGTGCTCGCTTTCATTCCCGTTTGGGAATGTGGGTGGCATAGATCATATTGACCGTTTTCACCTGGGGAGGAAATTTCTTCTGTCCCCCCGTGTTCGGACGCCGAGGCTCCTCGTCATTGTCGCTGTGCATCCCCTTGTCCATGTTTTCGGCATTTATTTTGCTGGCTTGTTTGAACACCCAGCAATCTCTGTTAGTGTGGTTTGCTAGTTTATCAGGGGTGCCGTGAATTTGGCATGAGCGATCGAGTATGCGGTCCAGACTGGACGATCCCTGATTGTTTCTTTTGAACGGCTTTTTCCGTTGACCAGGTTTTGAGCCACTAAATCCGGCGTTGACCGTCGTGTCTTCAGTGTTGTCGCCATTGTTCCAACGCTTATGTCTGTTGCGCCGTGGCTTGCCGTTACTGTCGCGGACATCTGAAGTGCCGGAGTTTATTGGTGTGGTGCTACTGCGAGCCAACCAGCTATCCTCACCCGCGCAAAAGCGGGTCATGAGTGTCGTGGGGGCCGCCATGGACTTTGGCTTTTCCTGGCCAAGGTGTCGGGCGAGCCACTTGTCGCGGATATTATGCTTAAAGGCCGCCAAGGCTTCGGCGTCCGGACAGTCGACAATTTGGTTCTTTTTAGTTAGGAACCGAGTCCAGAATTTCCTGGCTGACTCTCCTGGCTGTTGGGTAATGTGACTCAAGTCATCGGCATCCGGTGGTCGCACGTACGTGCCCTGGAAGTTGTCGAGGAACGCGTCCTCCGGGTTTTCCCAACTGCCGATGGAATTTGCCGGCAGGCTATTTAGCCAGTGTCGGGTTGGTCCTTTGAGTTTAAGGGGAAGATACTTGATGGCATGTAGATCGTCACCGCGGGCCATGTGAATGTGGAGAAGGAAGTCTTTGATCCATACTGCGGGGTCTGTTGTGCCATCGTATGATTCGATGTTTACGGGTTTAAACCCTTCTCGGAATTTGTGATCCATCACTTCATCAGTGAAGCAGAGGGGGGGTGGCGCCTCTATGTCAGGCTATGTGGCCACGTAGTTCGAATAAGTCTGGTTGGCTATGTTTGGCCCGGCCGGACTTGTTGATATTATATCCGGCATGACGATCATCGTCATGTGTTGGGGCGCGCCCTCGCGATCCGTAGATCGATCTTGGCTGTCCCGCCTTGCTTTCCAGTATGTCTCGCAGGTCCGGTCTATTGCCCTGGGCCGTAGTGTGTTGGCGTGAGGGTGCGGGCTGGTATTCGGGCTGGTACGTCGTTTTATCCCGGACACGAGGTGGCCGGTCAGCCTCGTCCTGTGCTGGTAGTATAGGATCCTCCTCGAGTTGAGGTAGCAACTTGTGCTTTGGGTAGCCTATGGTGTGGCGCTCGAGTCCATATTCTTCGGCTGCCAGGACTTCAGTCCATCTATCTGTGAGCAGATCTTGGTCAGCTTGGAGCTGCTGCTGCTTCCTTTTCAGGCTCCTCGCAGTGGCCATAAGCCAGCGCTTGAAGCGCTCCTGCTCTACGGGGTCCTCAGGCACGCCGAATTTATCATCGCCGAGGCTCATCTCGTCTTCGGAGGGGGGCATGTAGTTGTCCTCTTCCAGGTATTCGTCTGTCGCCTGTTCGTCTGGGCTGACCTGCCCGTCTTCCTGTTCGGCCTGCTCGAAGGCAGGCTGATCTGGGTTGTATTTTTCTTCGGCACCATCCGGATTGTTTTCGTCTCCTGTGTCGGTATTGCTGTGGCGGGGCTTGGAGCGGCGCCGATGACGCCCATGCTTTGCCTTCTTCCTTGAGGGGTTATCCTCCATTGCCTCATCGCCATTGGTTTCTTTTGGAGTGTCCACCATATATATATATCATAGGAGGAGGTGGCTGTCCAGCGCCCCGTGGGCGGTGGTTCCTGTTCTTCTCCTACATCGTCGTCCACACCGTTGATGTCTTCAGAGTCGAAGTCGAGCACGTCGGTGAAATCATCGATAGTGGCAATGAAGTGGGTGGTGGGTGGGCAATGAATTCCCTTGTTGCCTGCTTCCCACTCGAGCCGGACATAGTTCGGCCGGGAGTCTCCTGACAAAGAGAGATACTTTAATGAGTTCAGCATGTCGCCAAAAGGCGAGTGCTGGAAAATATCCGCAGCGGTGAACTCCATTACCGGAGCCCAACCGGATTTGGTGGGCTCGGGGGCGCGCAGTCTGGAACCTACATCCGGACACGAGTCCGGGGGTCCGATGACACAGGCTTCCTTGGGGGTGGAGCCTGTGTTCGGCTCTACTGCCGATGAATGTGCGGCCTCCGGGGTGAGGTCCGTCCACCCGTCCTCGGACGACGCGATCTGCCCCGGATTTAAGTCCAGAGCTCCTGCAGGTGCGATATCCCGAGTATTGTCTGACAACAGGTCTAAGCCGTGCTCGTCGTGACTGTTTGGCGCTCCTGGCGTAGGCCCGAATCCGTCGAAGATCAAGTCTCCGCGGATATCGGCCGTGTAGTTAAAGTTTCCGAACCTGGCCTGCTAGCCAGGGGCGTAGCTGTCGATCTGCTCCAGATGGCAAACGAATTGGCCCCCAATGCGAAGCTGCCGAACACGAAGATCCGTCCGGGGAGAAAAGCCTCACCCTGGACCGCGTTGTTGTTGATGATTGAAGGAGCCATCGAGCCTTGCAGCGACGACATAGAGGAACTCTCAATGAAAGCACCAATGTCGGTGTCAAAACCGGCGGATCTCGGGTAGGGGGTCCTGATCTGTGTGTCTAAGGCAAATGGTAACAGGAGGCAAGGGACACGATGTTTTACCCAGGTTCGGGCCCTCACGATGGAGGTAAAACCCTACTTCATGCTTGATTCATCTTGATGATATGAGTATTACAAGAGTTGATCTACCACGAGATCATAGAGGCTAAACCCTAGAAGCTAGCCTATGATGATTATGATTGTCCCTCTACGGACCAAACCCTCCGGTTTATATAGACACCGGAGTGGGCTAGGGTTTACACAGAGTCGGTTACAAAGAAGGAGATCTAATATCTGGATCACCAAGCTTGTCTTCCACGCAAAGGAGAGTCCCATCCGGACACGTGACGAAGTCTTGAGTCTTGTATCTTCACGGTCCAACAGTCCGACCAAAGTATATAGTTCGGCTGTCCGGATACCCCCTAATCCAAGACTCCCTCACCCGCCGTTTGGGCTATTGTGTGTATTGGCTTGCAAGGTGAATTCTTTGATGGGAGAGAACCGAACCGTGAAGCTACCGCGGAAGAGTTGAAGATGCTGCAAATACAATGCTCAAGCTTGTGATATCCTCTTCAACGGATTGTGCCCCGAAGAATTCAACAAAATCAGCCGTCTTGAGAATGCAAAGGAAATTTGGGATACTTTGATTGACATGCACGAAGGTACTGACTCCGTCAAGGAATCCAAATTGGATGTGCTTCTGTCACAGCCCTAGCTTAGTCCTTGCCTGACTCTGCATAAGCATCCATGCATCATGTTTAAATTTAAAGAAACTTGAAATGGGGATTGTTAAACCCTAGCACCAAATGAATTCAAATAGGCTCAAATAAAATCATTTTCAATGAACCCAAAATTCCCTTTGAAAATGTTCATGATTTATGATAAAGGTGAAAATCTCTGCCAAAAATGATGAACATATTTCTAGGTTATTCCTGGATTTTTGAATTAAATCATAAATTATTTGCATTTCGGCATTTAAATGCTAATAAATAGTTTAAATGCTCAAATAATCATAAACTAAAATGTTTGTTGTTGGTTATATTCCAAACAGTGGCATTGATCAGTTTCATGATTTTTGGGTTTGATATAGTATTTCTTATAAAGTCACAAAGTTGCAGAAAAATAGAAAACAGGAAATAAAAGAGAGAGAGAATTACCTGGCTAACTTACCTGTTCGGCCCAGCACTGCAGCTGGCATCAACCTCTGCCAGTAGGCAGAGGCATGTCGCTCGCGCGCGTGCACGCCCCTGGCCACCTCCTGCTTCCTCCCCGGGCCCTCTAGCGACGCCACGGAGACGCCCGTGGCCCCTCGCTCCTCTCCCTCACTCTCTGCTCTCTCCCTCGCCCTCTATTCTTTCCCCGAGTCTGACCGAACGCATCCGTCACCGCCAACGAGCTCCACCACGGCCACAGCCATCTTCGAGCCTCTCCGACGCGCCCCCGAGCTCCGCCGTGACGTCCCCGTCCTTACCACCGAGCCACAAGACGCCGGACGCCCTGGAGCGCCATCGTCGATGCCATCTTCGTCCTCCGCACCGACAGCCGCCGTCGACCGATTCGTCATCACCAGGCCGTCCCCGAGCCCTCTGAGATCACCGACGACCCCGCCGTGAGCTCCTCTACCTAACCCCTCTCTCCCCGCCGTCGTTCTTCTCCTCTAGCCCCACGGTCCACTGGAGCCGAAAGCTCACCGCCGCCGTGGTTCCTCGCCGCCGTGGCCAGGGCCACCGCAGCCCGCGCCTGAGCACGTCACCGTGCTCGGTGAACCCCCAGGGGCGCGTAGAACCTGCCAGTTTATTCCCTAGCGCCCTGTAGCGTCGACCCCATCCACACCCGAACTCCGGCCGCCGCCGTTGTCGTGGTTGTCGTCGCCTCCAGCCACCCCAGCTCTTCCCGCTTGCCCTGCTGGATGCGCGTGAGCCCCAGCTACGCATAGGACCAAACCACGGTCGATTTGGTTGACCGTGGGCAAAACCTGAGGCACTCCAGCGCGCCTCCGCCGCGGCTTGAGGTCGCCGCCGGCCAAACTCCGGTGGGCCGATGTGGCCGCGTATTTTATGCTAATCACCGCCAGCTAAACCACCCACAGACACTGACAGTGGACCCCACCATAATAATTAAGTATAAGATTATTTCTGTATAGGATTAGATTAAGTAAAGTGGGCCCCGACTGTCAGGGTTGACCTGCCCAGTCAGCGTTGACCTGGCCCACCTGTCATCCACCCAAACCAGCCCTATTACACTGACTCGTGGGTCCCAGCCGTTAGGTTTGACCTGGCTGGCGCTGTTGACCTGCTAAGGTCAGCATGACCTAATGCTGACGTAGTAAACATTTTTTGGTATTAAATAAATCAAAAATGATTTATAAATTTTAGAAAATGATCTAAACTTCTAAAATTCATAGAAATTCAACCGTAACTCCAAATTAAATAAATTATATATGAAAAATGATCAAAAAAGCTAATCTATCCATCTGTACTGATTTCATGCATGTTAGAACACTTTAACCTTGCTGTTTAGATGAAACAAGTTAATGCACTAATATAACCTCTTAAATGGGGTTTGCATTTGAATCTTTGGTTCAAATGGACTCATCTCAATCTGTTCTAGCTTGCATTAGCCCAAAACACATTCATATTGCCATGTCATAGCATTCATCATATTTTGCATTGCATTTATCGTGTTTCCTCTCTGTTTGTCGGTGTTGTTCCCCCTCGGTAGACGTTGTACCGACATTGTGATTGTTGACACTGATGAAGACTCAATGTTATCTTCAGAAGTGCCAGGCAAGCAAACCCCCTTGTTCATTTTGATACAATCCCACTCTCTCACTCCTGCTCTCTTTTACTACATTAGGACAACAATGATTCATCTGTTATCTGCTGCGGTAGCTGAACCCCTTTATCCTCTGCATGACATGTCATTGCCACAGTAAATAGATGAAACCCACTAGCATGAGTAGGAGTTGTTTGAGCCTTGTTGTGCCTACTCATTCATGCTTGTTTATCATGCCTGCTACTGCTTAGAGTTGAGTCATGTCTGATTCATCGGGGATGAATCAGACGTGTGTGAACATGTCCTACTGTGTGTGAGCTAAGTGTGTGAACACGATTTGGTAAAGGTAGCGGCAAGAGGCCATGTAGGAGTACATGGTGGGTTGTCTCATTGAAGCCATCCTCGGGAACTGAGTTCTGTGTTTGTGATCCATGAAATAGTTACTACCACGCATTGGGCCCGAAACCAATGGACCCTCTCGACTTCTTAATCACTTTTGTCCTCTATCCAGGAGTTGCAAGTAGTTTCTGGTGTTTGTAGTATGCTGGAGGCCATGGGCAGCGCTGACCGGAGGGGTGGGCTGTGATGCGGTAGGCACGTGGCCGGGCATACCAGGCGCCCGTTTGGTGTCACGGAACCCTGTACACATCATTCGGGGCCATATGTGGAAACCTCGACCGGACTCCCTGCGGATGGAACCTGAATAGGCGATAAACCTGGACTAGAGACTTGAGTGTTTAGGTAGGTCATGGCCGACACCCTCGTTGGGCTTACGCTTGAAGGTTGTCGAGTACATGTTGTGTAAACGGCGGTAAGTGGTGAGAGCGTGTGTGAAGAAGTACACCCCTGCAGGGTTAACATCATCTATTCGAATAGCCGTGTCCGCGGAAAAGGACTTCTAGGTTGCCTGTACAGTTCATAGACAAGTGAAAGTGGATACTCTAAAATACGCAAGATAAGTGTGAGTGCTATGGATGGCGTTCTCGTAGGGAGACGGGAGCGGATCCATAGTGGTGTATTGATATGGTGAATATGTGGACTCGTGTGCGCCACCTCAAAAGAGTTACTTGCAGTCGTAGTTTAGGATAGCCACTGAGTCAAAGCTGGCTTGCTGCAGTTAAACCCCACCATCCCCTTTGTTGATAATGATGCATATGTAGTTAGTTCTGATGTAAGTCTTGCTGGGTACATTTGTACTGACGTTTGCCTATTTTATGTTTTTGTAGAGAGACTTCAGTCTCATAGTAGTTCCGCATGGACTTCGATGTTTAGCTTGTTACCTCAGCTACGATCTTGTGCCCCCGGCAGGATCTGGTAGATAGTTAGGCTTCTCAGCCTTTTTCTTTTGTAGATGTCTGTACTCAGACATATTAAGCTTCCGCATGTGCTTTGACTTGTATGCTCTGAATGTTGGGTCACGAGACCCATGTTTGTAATATCTCGCTCCTCGTAGCCTAATGAATGAATACTTGAGTTGTAGAGTCATGTTGTGATGCCATGTTGTATTGCACATATCGAGCATATTGTGTGTATGTGATTGAAATGCTTGGTATGTGTGGGATCTGACTATCTAGTTGTTTATCCTTGGTAGCCTCTCTTACCGGGAAATGTCTCATAGTGCTTCCACTGAGCCCTGGTAGCTTGCTACTACTCCGGAACACTTAGGCTAGTCGGCATGTGTCCTTCTTCGTTCCTGTGTCTGTCCCCTCGGGGAAATGTCATGCGATGAATACTGGAGTCCTGTTAGCCGCTACAGCCCGGTTTACCAGAGTCCTGCTAGCCCAGTGCTACAGCCCGGATTCACTCGCTGATGACCGACACGTTCGATGTTGGGTCATGGATGCCTGTCCCTGTAAGTCTGTGCCATTTGGGTTTACGACTAGCCATGTCATCCCGGGCTCCTTATCATATGGATGCTAGCGACACTATCATATACCTGTGCCAAAAGGTGCAAACGGTCCCTGGCAAAGGTAAGGCGACACCCGTGGGAATACCGTGCGTGAGGCCGCAAAGTGATATGAGGTGTTACATGCTAAATCGATGTGGCATTGAGTCGGGGTCCTGACAGCTTTGGTATCAGAGCTTGACTGCCTGTAGGATTACCAAGCCAAACTGGTCGAAGTTGAGTCTAGAAATGATTTAGTTATATGTAGGGGAATTGATTGTGGGATGGGAACGTAAGGATCTTTTTACTCCTTTACCTTATGACCTTCTGATCTAAGTCATCCTATCTTTCCTACGGGGTTAAGGAACTAGGCTATCTCCTCTTTCTATCAGGATCACGTGTTACTAATCTATAGACTTGTAAGATTGTTGGACTTAAGCCTCATTTCAGTTCCTATTACTTCCATATGTTAACTGTTGATCTCGAAACCTTGATATTGTGCTTCTGAGTGGCTAGGCCACCATTTTTGTAGTATGTCTCCAAACTTTTTGAGCATTTACAGCCTTTATGTTGTCCGAGTCATCCCAGGTTTCTAAACAATCTGATACACTTGCAAATCCTTTTCCTCTAGTTTTGATGTTCCTTTGGGCCAGGTTAATCACACTAATTGCTGAGTTGAGGTATTCTATTGCCTCGACATATATGTTGGAGTTCTTATTATGACCCTAGGTGTCTTAGGGGATCATCTAGTAATCTAGCCATGATTTGTGTCCCAGTGTGATGATCCTGGCCTTCATTCTCGAAAGCACCCCGTGATGCCACTTAGTAGTAGGTATTCTACTTCTGGGTTTCTAAACCCGAGATTCACACTACTTATTTCATGTTGATAGTGTTTGCTAGCTCCCTTAGGTTATTAGTAACCTTTGTGTTAGTCCTCAAGGTCCGTGGTATATCAATCTTCCAAATACCATGAACCATTCTTGGCAGAAGTTCTTCTGAACCAAGAGATCATAACAAGAGTGCTCTCGAAGAGTTCCCCATTTTTTATAGTGACTCTACCAGTTCTACCTTTTCTGCATGGGTTGTCCGGAAGAACTATGTTGAACTCGCTCGACATACCAATCTATGCATCCACAACTCAGAAAGATATATGTTCCTTTGAGTTGTCCCTCTTTAGTTGTTTTCTGACCTTCTTCAATCAATTGCTAGTCAAGAGTATGCGTGCATTCGTTCATCGATGCCTATTACTCTAGTGGTCCGTCAAGCCATTCTATTCCGGAATGACTAGGAGAAACAAACTCCAGTACCTTGTCCATTTCCAGGATTGGGTCAAAGTAGTTGTGCTCCGCAGATCAAATTGCTAATCCAGCTTTTGTCCTGCTCTACCTTGCAGTATTACCATATTTATATTAACACTGTCATGAGAATTGCGCTAGCTCTTGTGAATTCTTGACACAGTGATACTTCTCGCCATCACTATTCATTTCTCGGTCCCCGTGTTATTGTAACAGGAACGCCGACGAGTGGATCATGATGTGTGAAATCAATACCCCTAGCAACCATGTTGCTTAGTGGTTAATGGACGGAAATCTCATTCTTAGTGTGTTGGTTATGGAATCATCATTCTAAGATTGATCGTACTACCTAGTCCTTATTTCTGGTGCACCCTCCGATCAATGAGTTAGGATTGTGTCAATCCCTCGCTCTATTGATCATATCATCTTGCCCTGAAAAGCAAGATTGTTCTCGAGCTTAGTGACATATCGGTGGTTCGTGATTTTCCGTATATCTTCTCGGAAGTATAACCAGGTTGTCACCTGACCGCTATGTTGAGTTCATGCTCAAGTTGGTTTCGTATAAACCACCCCTTCTCCAAGAGTCTATGTTGGATACCCCTGAGCTAGTTGGGTAAGCTGAACAACAACTTGGAGAGTTGGGAGATAAAAGCTGCCTGACTTAGTTCATGTTAAGGGATATCTTGTATGTGTGTTGAAGAAAGATGATATCTCCATCAATTGATCCTCGAGACCAGTTGTTGGAGCTATTGTCTTGCCAAAACTTTGATTTGAGTGTGGGCTATTCTCAAATCAAATCAGAACCAACGATGTTCGTAATGTTGTCTTACTCATGGATTTTCCTCGAGCATACACCATTATGTCTTTTGGGTCTAACCAATACTATCACCTTGTTCACATAGTTATGGAATTCCATCTCCATGGGAATCTGGATGAATTGTTGTTGAGCCCATCGACAACACCCTTATCTCCTCCATGATTTTGCTGAACATTAAGCTACTGTTGGAAACTTCTATAAGCATTATCTTCATGTCCCGTTCATGAAGCATATGTTCGGATGTAAGAAGTAACTTCCTCAGATTCACGTGCATTTAATGTAAGTTGCCGCCGTGAATTTGATAAAGTCAATGTTGCTTCCTTGGAATCATCCCAAGTTAGTCACACATGTGCAAAGTATACTATGGTTTGGTAGATTAATTACCTCCACTCCATATGTATTCCGTAGCACACCAAGCCACTGATTGATTTGTTCAAGGAGAAGAAGTTCCTTCTTAAGAGCAAGACTTATGCAAGGACTTCGATATCCTCGATGATGGTTTCCCTCCTGAACTCGGTAGTGTTCTATTATAAGACTATTGTGTGGTCATGCTTGTCTCGGACAACGTGTTCACATGTTGTAGCAGAACCGGCTCATGTTTTGGAGCTTGCTATCGTAGTTCATTCCCAGAGAATCTCGCAACGTCATCTCGTTGATTTGTGTTGCAAACTTTCATTTTTCTTTCTAGACTTGATGAGTATGGACTATTCTAACACCAACCAGATCTGAATCTCAGGCAGATATGATGGTTGGAACGTGTCCCAAGAATTATAATATTGGTCTCTCTGTACTCGGTAACGTGGATGTCGTGGCCCACACACCTAGCCGGAAGGCCTATTATTGTAGTATCTTGGTTGAAGAAGTTGACCACCTCCCCATAGGGATTTCGTAGGATTTACTCCCTAGTTGTCCCTTATGGATTTTGTGTTTCCGAAGTCTGACCTTTTACTTGATGTTCTAGATATCAAACCATATCTATGAATGGGATACGCTAGTACATCAAGGAGAACATTAGAAGCAAAGTGCTAAATGTCTCTCGGCCGATCATCCTGATTTTGATCCCTTGGCCTCGCTAAGGTGAAATCTGAGAAGGTGTTATCTTCCTTTGCATCTGCAACGTCCATCACTATTCATCTTGGAAGTATGTTGTGTTGCCAGGATCCTTGACACGGATATTGGTAAAACCTTGATGAATATGGAAATGCTCAAGTTCTTGAGAGCACGCACAAGCACCAGGTGTTATCACTGGTACTAACTGGGATTGCTCCCAGTTTTCCTCGGTTATGCTACAACTTTTCAAACAGTGGACTCACTCTCTACTGTTGAGCTTCTCCCCAGTTACTAAAATCATCCCTTGTGTTGTTTTCAACAAGGTAATCCACATCATCCATTCTAATCCGGTTATGCCATTCTACCAAACCCCTCTAAACAATCGCTTGAGAATTGCCTTAGGCTGGTATAAAGAGTTTCAATGATCTCTAAATCAAAGGTAATTCTTTTTGCCACTTAAGGGGATATTTCTACGAGTCACCTTCCCTAAGGTGTCTCGTTGTGGTATCATGGCAACTATTTTCCTCACTACTTTGAAACCTCATCAAATTGTTTCTTCCGTACTTCATGATGTGTGTTTTGCCTCTGAGCTCAAGAGATGTTCTACATCTCATTCCGTGAGTTGATCTTGTGATCATTAAAATGATTCATCCATGTAGAGTGTTTCTGTCCTCGTGTTGGATGAAGATCTCAAAAGCAAAGATGTCAAGATCAATTGGAGCACTGAATCAGCATCCTCGAGAAGGACAATTGGATCATGAAGTTTGAGCTGGCTTAGTGTCCCCTTGTCTTCTTACCTCTCATCTTGAATCTCGGGACGAGATTCTTGTTTAGTGGGGGTGAGTTGTCACAGCCCTAGCTTAGTCCTTGCCTGAGTCTGCATTAGCATCCATGCATCATGTTTAAATTTAAAGAAACTTGAAATGGGGATTGTTAAACCCTAGCACCAAATGAATTCAAATAGGCTCAAATAAAATCATTTTCAAGGAACCCAAAATTCCCTTTGAAAATGTTCATCATTTCTGATAAAGGTGAAAACCTCTGCCAAAAATGATGAACATATTTCTAGGTTATTCCTGGATTTTTGAATTAAATCATAAATTATTTGCATTTGGGCATTTAAATGCTAATAAATAGTTTAAATGCTCAAATAATCATAAACTAAAATGTTTGCTGTTGGTTATATTCCAAACAGTGGCATTGATCAGTTTCATGATTTTTGGGTTTGATCTAGTATTTCTTATAGTCACAAAGTTGCAGAAAAATAGAAAACATGAAATAAAAGAGACAGAGAGAATTACCTGGCTAACTTACCTATTCGGCCCAGCACTGCAGCTGGCTGGCCTAGCTGGTGGCCCAGCCCACTGGCCGAAGCGGTCGTCATCAACCTCTGCCAGTAGGCAGAGGCGTGTCGCCCGCGCGCGCTCGCCCCTGGCCACATCCTGCTTCCTCCCCGGGCCCTCTAGCGACGCCACGGAGACGCCCCGTGGCCCCTCGCTCCTCTCCCTCACTCTATGCTCTCTCCCTCGCCCTCTATTCTTTCCCCGAGCGCGACCGAACGCAGCCGTCGCCGCCGAAGAGCTCCACCACGGCCACAACCATCTCCGAGCCTCTTCGACGCACCCCCGAGCTCCGCCGTGACGTCCCCGTCCTTACCACCGAGCCACAAGACGTTGGACGCCCTGGAGCGCCATCATCGACGCCATCTTCGTCCTCCGCACCGACGGCCGCCGTCGACCGATTCGTCATCACCAGGCCCTCCCCGAGCCCTCTGAGATCACCGACGACCCCACCGTGAGCTCCTCTACCTAACCCCTCTCTCCCCGCCGTCGTTCTTCTCCTCTAGCCCCGCGGTCCACTGGAGCTGAAAGCTCACCGCCGCCGTGGTTCCTCGCCGCCGTGGCCAGGGCCACCGCAGCCCGCGCCTGAGCACGTCACCGTGCTCGGTGAACCCCCAGGGGCGCGTAGAACCTGCCAGTTTATTCCCTGGCGCCCTGTAGCGTCGACCCCGTCCACACCCAAACTCCGGCCGCCGCCGTCGTCGTGGTTGTCGTCGCCTCCAGCCACCCCAGCTCTTCCCGCTTGCCCTGCTAGATGCACGTGAGCCCCAGCTACGCATAGGACCAAACCACGGTCGATTTGGTTGACCGTGGGCAAAACCCGAGGCACTCCAGTGCGCCTCCGCCGTGGCTTGAGGTCGCTGCCGGCCAAACTCCGGCGGGCCGACGTGGCCGCGTATTTTGTGCTAATCACCGCCAGCTAAACCACCCACAGACACTGACAGTGGACCCCACCATAATAATTAAGTATAAGATTATTTCTGTTTAGGATTAGATTAAGTAAAGTGGGCCCCGACTGTCAGGGTTGACCTGCCCAGTCAGCTTTGACCTGGCCCACCTGTCATCCACCCAAACCAGCCCTGTTACACTGACCCGTGGGTCCGAGCCATCAGGTTTGACCTGGCTGGCGCTGTTGACCTGCTGAGGTCAGCATGACCTAATGCTGACGTAGTAAACATTTTCTGGTATTAAATAAATCAAAAATGATTTATAAATTTCAGAAAATGATCTAAACTTCTAAAATTCACAGAAATTCAACCGTAACTCCAAATTAAATAAATTATATATGAAAAATGATCACAAAAATCTAATCTATCCATCTGTACTGATTTCATGCATGTTTGAACACTTTAACCTTGCTGTTTAGATGAAACAAGTTAATGCACTAATATAACCTCTTAAAATGGGTTTGCATTTGAATCTTTGGTTCAAATGGACTCATCTCAATCTGTTATAGCTTGCATTAGCCCAAAACACATTCATATTGCCATGTCATAGCATGCATCATATTGTGCATTGCATTGATCGTGTTTCCTCTCTGTTTGTCGGTGTTGTTCCCCCTCGGTAGACGTTGTACCGACATTGTGATCGTTGACACTGATGAAGACTCAATGCTATCTTCAGAAGTGCCAGGCAAGCAAACCCCTTGTTCATTTTGATACAATCCCACTCTCTCGCTCCTGCTCTCTTTTACTGCATTAGGACAACACCGATTCATCTGTTATCTGCTGCGGTAGCTGAACCCCTTTATCCTCTGCATGACCTGTCATTGCCACAGTAAATAGATGAAACCCACTAGCATGAGTAGGAGTTGTTTGAGCCTTGTTGTGCCTACTCATTCATGCTTGTTTATCATGCCTGCTACTGCTTAGAGTTGAGTCATGTCTGATTCATCGGGGATGAATCAGAGGTGTGTGAACATGTCCTATTGTGTGTGAGCTAAGTGTGTGAACACGATTTGGTAAAGGTAGCGGTGAGAGGCCATGTAGGAGTACATGGTGGGTTGTCTCATTGAAGCCGTCCTCAGGAACTGAGTTCTGTGTTTGTGATCCATGAAACAGTTACTACCACGCATTGGGCCCGAAACCAATGGACCCTCTCGGCTTCTTAATCACTTTTGTCCTCTGTCCAGGAGTTGCAAGTAGTTTCTGGTGTTTGTAGTATGCTGGAGGCCATGGGCAGCGCTGACCGGAGGGGTGGGCTGTGATGCGGTAGGCACGTGGTCGGGCATACCGGGCGCCCGTTTGGTGTCACAGAACCCTGTACACATCATTCGGGGCCATATGTGGAAACCTCGGCCGGACTCCCTGCGGATGGAACCTGAATAGGCGATAAACCTGGACTAGAGACTTGAGTGTTTAGGTAGGTCATGGCCGACACCCTCGTTGGGCTTACGCTTGAAGGTTGTCGAGTACATGTTGTGTAAACGGCGGTAAGTGGTGAGAGCGTGTGTGAAGAAGTACACCCCTGCAAGGTTAACATCATCTATTCGAATAGCCGTGTCCGCGGAAAAGGACTTCTAGGTTGCCTGTACAGTTCATAGACAAGTGAAAGTGGATACTCTAAAATACGCAAGATAAGTGTGAGTGCTATGGATGGCGTTCTCGTAGGGAGACGGGAGCGGATCCATAGTGGTGTATTGATATGGTGAATATGTGGACTCGTGTGCGCCACCTCAAAAGAGTTACTTGCAGTCGTAGTTTAGGATAGCCACTGAGTCAAAGCTGGCTTGCTGCAGTTAAACCCCACCATCCCCTTTGTTGATAATGATGCATATGTAGTTAGTTCTGATGTAAGTCTTGCTGGGTACATTTGTACTGACGTTTGCCTATTTTATGTTTTTGCAGAGAGACTTCAGTCTCATAGTAGTTCCGCGTGGACTTCGACATTTAGCTTGTTACCTCAGCTACGATCTTGTGCCCCCGGCAGGATCTGGTAGATAGTCAGGCTTCTCAGCCTTTTTCTTTTGTAGATGTCTGTACTCAGACATATTAAGCTTCCGCATGTGCTTTGACTTGTATGCTCTGAATGTTGGGTCGCGAGACCCATGTTTGTAATATCTCGCTCCTCGGAGCCTAATGAATGAATACTTGAGTTGTAGAGTCATGTTGTGATGCCATGTTGTATTGCACATATCGAGCATATTGTGTGTATGTGATTGAAATGCTTGGTATGTGTGGGATCTGACTATCTAGTTGTTTATCCTTGGTAGCCTCTCTTGCCGGGAAATGTCTCCTAGTGCTTCCACTGAGCCCTGGTAGCTTGCTACTGCTCCGGAACACTTAGGCTGGCCGGCATGTGTCCTTCTTCGTTCCTATGTCTGTCCCTTCAGGGAAATGTCACGCGATGAATACCGGAGTCCTGTTAGCCGCTACAGCCTGGTTTACCGGAGTCCTGCTAGCCCAGTGCTACAGCCCGGATTCACTCGCTGATGACCGACACGTTCGATGCTGGGTCATGGATGCCTGTCCCTGTAAGTCTGTGCCACTTTGGGTTTATGACTAGCCATGTCACCCCGGGCTCCTTATCATATGGATGCTAGCGACACTATCATATACGTGTGCCAAAAGGCGCAAACGGTCCCAGGCAAAGGTAAGGCGACACCCATGGGAATATCGTGCGTGAGGCCGCAAAGTGATATGAGGTGTTACATGCTAGATCGATGTGGCATTGAGTCGGGGTCCTGACAGCTTCAAAGTCAACTTGACAAGTTCAAAATGAAGGATGGTGAAGGCGTCGCTGAAATGTACTCTAGTCTTGCTCTCATCACAAATGAGATTGCCGGCTTAGGAAGTGAAGATATGACCGACAAATTCATCATCAAGAAGATCCTAAGAGCCTTGGATGGAAAATATGATACCGTGTGCACATTGATCTAAATGATGCCCAATTACAAAGATCTAAAGCCAACGGAAGTCATTGGAAGAATTGTTGCTCATGAGATGTCACTCAAGGATAAGGAAGAGCTCCACAACAAGTCAAGTGGTGCTTACAAAGCCTCATGTGAAGCTCCCACATCATCAAGTGAGAAACAAACCTTCAATGAAGAATTGAGCCTAATGGAGAAGAACTTCAACAAGTTCTACAAGAGTAGAAGCAAGGAAAGAAGTTCCAAGTCAAGGTCCTACAATGACAAAAGATCTTCTAGTCATGAGCGTAATTGCTACAATTGTGGAAGACCCGGACACTATTCCAATGAGTGTACGGCTCCCTACAAAAGAAGAGAAGATTCTCCAAAAAGAAGGAGTAGAAGAGAAGAATCACCATCAAGAGAAAGAAGGAGTAGAGATGATCGTTATGGACGAAGAACATCCCGGAGAAGCAAGGATTCAGAAAGGAAGGGCAAGTCATCAAGGAGCTACACAAAATGAAGACATCAAGCTCATGTTGGTGAATGGGTATCCGGCTCCGACTCCGACAATCACTCTGAGAGAAGCTATCACTCTGACTCCGAATATACTCAAGATGAAGGTGTTGCCGGTCTAGCACTTGTGTCAACCACCTCCTACGACATATTTGACTCACCAAATGAAGGAATTGGATGATGCTTAATGGCTAAAGGCCCAAAGGTATCACACCCCGAGTATGTTGATTTCAATAGTGATGAAGATGACTTGTTAGGTGATGATGATTTACTTGTTGAAAACTCTAGTGGTGAATACTATGATGAAACGTCAATTAATCATGCTAATCAAGATAAAACAAAAGACAATGATAAGGAGAAGATTGAGCGCCTAACTAAAGAACTAAACACTCTTAAGTTAGCTCATGAAACTATCTTGGAAGATCATCGAGAACTTTTTAAGAATCATGAGAAGTTACGCTTTGAAAAGCTCAACCTTGAGCAAGAGCATGAGTTTTTAAAGGCAATCAATGATGATCTTCGCAAGAAAAGTTCTTCTTACATTGCCAAGCGTTTACTCTTATCTACTTACATGCCACAAGTCAAGTCTAGTAGCAAGAACAAGAAAGATTCTTCTTCTAGTAGTAACAATAATCATGCTAAATCCAATGTTGTTGCTTCTAGTAGTTCTCTTGATTCCACTAATGATTCTCTTAGCCAAGTTACACTTGAGCAAGAAAATAGCTTATTGAAGGGAATTATAGAGAAAGGTGTTTACAAGAGCCTTGCCGGAAGTAAGCAATTCGAGGAAATTGTACGCAAGCAAGGAAGGCACCGGAAGAATCAAGGTGTTAGTTTTGAACAAATGTTCAATGCTAATGGAGTTGAGCGGGAAGAAGATCAATACCCCAAGACGAAGTTTTCCTCAACAAGAGAAGTACGATCCTACTTCTTTCAAAGGAACACAAGCTCAAGATGATATTCCACCACAAGACCACAAGTAAAAAGGCAAGGACAAGCTTCAAGAGGAGATCGATGCATTTGAAGAAGCTCCTAAAGCCTTGGTCAAGTTGGTTCCCAAGACTACATCAAGTTCTACTTCATCGAGTACAACTACAACTCCAAGGATTCCCATCAAGATGATGTGGATCCCAAAGAAGAAGAACTAGAGAGTTCTTGAGGGTGACTCCGCCAACATACTTCACTCTTATCATTTTGGCAAGAACAAGTGCAATCAACTTCCACATCTTGCACTAGTTCAAGGAGTCACAAACCCTCTTGTTGGCAAGACAAGGGACAAGGTAACCTAATGCTTTCATGGACATCATCTTGTGTATGCATCACTCTATGTCTATGGATATCCTTGTTTGTTCCTTGTGGGACTAAGCCGTGTAGGTATTGAAAGTGCAACTCACTCAAATGGATTGCTCCGAATGATCAACATCAACATTGAGCATCCACATCTTCAACACCTACATGAAGTCATCATCGACAAAACCCAAGGTTAGTTCATCCCTCTTAGGGGGGATCTCACACCTAGGGGGAGCTTTACTCTAAGAATTGAGCTAAAGCAACTCTAATGGTGTGAACACAACAATGCTTTATGTAAAAGTGGTAACCCCACTTGTGCTTAAACGATGAGTATAACCTATGATCAAATGTTCATTTGACTCCTAAGTCAATATACTCATATATAGATGACCTAGTCATCGCCAATTGCTTGATAGATGCTAGAATTGTTTGTGCATGCTTTGCCACATATTTCATTTGCCATTTTATTGTGTGAGCATGTTGGTTGCATATTTTACTCATGTGAGGACATCCACTTGTTGTTTTGATTGTTTGGTCTCTTTCCTTTTGCCAAGTGGATGGACAAGAATGCCTAAGAACCTTCTCTAGCTATCTATGCTTTTCTTGTCTCAAACTCTATTCATGCTACATCACAAAGTTTGATCAAGTCAGATTCGAACCACTCTGTGTGAGGAGCACTCGGAGTCCCCGATTCTTCATAGACTTACACTTCCAAAACCTCTTTGTGCATTTTGGTCTGACCGATTCACCCTTTTCGGTCATACCGAGATCACTAAGTTGATCTAGGTTTTCAACCTCTGTGCCACCGATTAGAACCTTTTGGTCACACCGAGTTGTAGTAACTGCTCGCAGTTTTGCATCTCGGTGCCACCAAGTTGTTCCACTCGGTCACACTGACAGGGTCAGGCTATATATACTGACGGGTCAAATTTTGGATTTTTTTTCGAAACTCTTCGCCCGCGC